>NC_053024.1:69474847-69677960 GCF_003073215.2 Triticum urartu | reverse complement strand
AAGCTTAAATTATTTATCTAGGCCTCAGGCCGAACACATGTGTTATACTTCCGCATGTACCTTTTTTCACCATTATATGGATCGATATGACTTAAGTTTTGGCCAAGCTGGGTTGCCTGGCTCTTGTATTTATGCCCTACGTTCCCGTTAATTCGGCTAGGGCATAAGGGGAGCACCTCTGTGATTGTTACTGTCGGGTCAGCCGGATGTGTACCTCAGACTGGGTGAAGCCGAAAGCTAGCGTTCTTAAGGGAATATTCGGTCGGTGAACAAAAGAAGATTTTTATTTATTGTCCATATCTGCCCCCAGATGCTTTTTCTTCGTTTCTTATCGCAGTTCGTACATGCACTTTAGGGCATGCTTACCCAGGGAAAGGAACCCTTAACGGAACTATTCTCCCTGGAAGATGTTTCTTACTACCCATGTAATATAACATAACTAGTTGGGCACTTGTCTGATAAAGCACTAATGACCCCTACGCCTGGTCTCCACGCATACCCCGGTTTTATATAACTGAGCGAGTATTCGGATTCACTCCATACTATCGGGCCCGGCGGTTGAAGCAAAAAGGTCCGCAACGACAAATGATCTACAATCCGGCTAGAAGGCATTATACATGTCACTTTAATTACATAGTCATGCGGACTGACTAAATTCCTCCTCTATACCATCCAATAGGCGGTCCAGCTTACAACCCTGTTGAGAATACTTTGCGGCTAATTCTACTTGCCCATAAACTAAGCTAACGGGGATCTCTTTTCCGTCGGGCCCCACAGGTCCGACCTCGGCCATGTGATTTGGGTCTGCCTTGGTATACCGCGTCTTCACCATGGCTCAGGCTTCTCTAGCACCCTGTCGGCAGGTTGATATCTTCCATAAACGGAAGCGCTGCTGTGCTCCCTTCAGCTTCTCCGCAAGCTCTGCAACGCCTTCTGGCAGGGAGACGGATGGCCACAAGGCCTGGGCAACGCCCTGCATCACCTGCCGAACTTGTTCGTGCAGATGTGACAGCTCAGACAGAAGATCACCCATAGACCCGGGCATTTCCTCTGCTGGACGACCCGTCAGCATACCTACACACATAACGTTGTTAGACAGCTTCTTCACCGAACTCCTTTAAAAAGGATTCGTTCAAACACTTACTGAAAATGCCGCGCCGAAGCCGCTTATTCTCCTTCTCGGAGTCCGCAAGCTGGCCCCAAACGTCTTTTAGTTCCACGTTCAGCTTGTTGGCGTCTTGGAGATTGTTTTTCTCTAGCATAACCTTATTCAGCATGCGTTTGCCATCCTCTAGCTGTCGCATAACATGCTGGTCCCCCGGACTTTCTCCGGACTCATCTGCAAAATCAATTGTTAGATCTGCAGACACGCCGCACACTATATGGTAACCACCATTCTTTAAAGTAAATGTTACCAGCGAGAGGCTTTTTCTGTTCCTGCAATGCGGAAAGAGCGGCCCCCAGTTGGGTCTTGCATTCCTCCAGCTCCTGGGACAGCCTAGTATTCTTCTCTGTAAGAACCTGCACATTAAAGATGATCCTTAAATCAGTTCTGCTAACTGTTTCAAGTCTCAGGGGCTACTGGTACATATAAATAGTCAGATTTACTCACCCGTACATCCTTTACATACTGATCCGTGGCTCTGGCTAGACCATCTTGAGCGGCACGGAGGTACGCCTCTCCAGAATTGAAGGCGTCGAACGCCTCTGGTGAGAAACAAGCGTCGCGGAGTACGGCCCGGCGGTGCCTATGATTCATGGCGCTTTCCACTTCTGAGTTTGTAGAGGATAATCTATCTGCATCCTCTGTAGGGGGATTATCCGGCGCCTGCCCCATATCGCCTTCCGCCTCCATGTCCGGTCCTGGCGGCCGACTGGTGGAAGCTTGATTGGCAGCATCGCCTGACATATTCCGGCGAGCGTTCTTTCTATTAAAGAAACGCGGGCGTCATTACATTTTGAGAAAGACGACAACCACGGAGCGGGGTTTTCCCTATACCTTTGCGCCGGCGTCTCCGTCCTGACCGCCTTCCTTTTTGGTCTACCCGGCCTCGGTACCTCTTGTTGGCGAGTTGCCACGTGTTCGGCAGGGCGTCCCGAATGCCTTCCTTGTAAAAGATGCCATGTGTATATGGTGGGTGAAGTGCCTAAAAGGGGATCCTAGTTTTGGAGTTGGGACTTTTTGATTTTTCTTACCTGCGATGTAGGGAGCAGTCCGGGATAGCCGGCCGTAATGGCCACCAGGGCATCGTCGCAGCTTAACTGATAGAACTGCCGGTCTATCAGTTCCATGGAGATAACCGGATCTTCTTCAAGTCCGGAATGGAGGGCCCGGTCAGGGTCCTCTGGTTGTGGAGAAGGGCTGCTGACCTCCTTTATGGCTTTTCGCAGTTCCTGCCGCAAAGTGGCAAGGTGAATACTTACGATTAAGAATGCGGGAAAAATGGGGGCAGGGAGATATAACTTACCCAGCTTGGAGGATTGTACATGGAGAATCCATCCCGTGGCTTAATGCGGGTGAACTCCTCTTCCTCACCCTTGAACAGTTCGGACAGAATTTTCGCTTGAGCGGCAGCATTGTCCGGACCCTTACGCCCACAGCGGGTGGCGTCATCCGCCCCGTTATAACACCACAAGGGGTACCCACGATATTGAAGTGGCTGCACTCCCCGCATTATGCAAATCGACATAACTTCGATTATTGTCAATCCTGATCGAGCCAGTGCTTTGATCCGGTTCTTCAGATAGAGGACTTCTCCGTTGTCTTCCGCCTGGGGGCTCTGTGGGCGCCAACTTCGGCGCTTCTTCAAAGGAGCATTGTTGAACTCAGGAAGACCCCACCGAACAGCGTCCGGAAGGGGGACGTCCTCCATATAAAACCATTCTGATGGTCAGTCTTCGGACGGCTTCTTCGGGGTACCAGATAGGTATCCGGTATCGGTGATGCGCCATATTTCGGCTCCTCCCACTTGATAAAGTGATTCCCTTTGTATGCGAGGGACAAGGCAGAATAGCCTTTTCCACAGCTCGAAGTGAGCCTCGCAGCCTAGGAACAGCTCGCAGAGAGCAACATAGTCGGCGATATGTAGAATGGAGGCAGGGGTGAGATTGTGTAATTTGAGGCCGTAGAACTCCAGGAGCCCGCGGAGGAATGGATGAATTGGAAATACGAGTCCCCTTAGTAAGTAAGGAACAAGGCAGACCCGTTCCCCCATGGAGGTACAAGGAAAGCTCTCCGCTTGCGCCCCGCCATTGTATGTGGCAAGCCCGGCTCGAACGGGCACCATATACGCCGGAGGGAGAAATCCCTTAGTCTGTAGCTCGACTAATTGACTATGCGGGACTGAACACCTCTCCCAATCACCGGGCTTAGGGCTACGGGGGCGGGAGGAGGAGCTGCGAAGGTCGGCCATGCTGGAATGGATCTTTCCGAAACACGCTCTGATGAACTCTCACTGGGGGAGGATGGTATGGATCGGATCTAAGAATCCCCATTCCTTTAATAGACAATTTATTTATCTGGCTAGGGGGGTGAAGGAAAAAACGCCCTGGCGCCTCGTATTCGTTTGACGTGTGGGAGAAAGCCCTTATTGGGCACAGAAGCCAAGAGGTTCAACATTTATGGAGCCGGACACTGCTTACGAACACTTGAAAGTTGGAGAAGAACCTGCCTTGCAATGCCGAAGACAACACTGCGCCGGACTCATCGTCATTGAAGCCTGGTTCGGGGGCTACTCAGGGAGTCCTGGATTAGGGGGTCTTCGGACAGCCGAACTATATCCTTTGGCCGGACTATTAGACTATGAAGATACAAGATTGAAGACTTTGTCTCGTGTCCGGATGGGACTCTACTTGGCGTGGAAGGCAACGGAATGCATTGTGTTCATGGGGAGGCAACAGAATGTGTCGTGTTCATGGGGAGGCAACGAAATGCGTCGTGTTCATCGGGAGGGCTTGGACGGAACATGCGATGGAAACGAGGCCTGGTGTACTGCAGAACGAAGGAAACGGCCTTGTATTCGACCGGCCATGGGATCCTGTACATCGGGAGGGGTCTGGCATACCTCAAAACGGAGGAAACGGACCTCCTACGGTCGAAACGGGGGTCCTGTTGATCGGGAGGGGTGTGGCATACCGCAAAACGGAGGAAACAGACTTGTGTTGGAGCGCTACGGTCGAAATAGGGGTCTTGTTCATCGGGATGGGTGTGGTGTACCGCAAAACAGGACTCCACGGGATACTGTTCATCTCCACCGTCGACCTCCTCCAGCCTCCACGGGCTCCTATTCATCCAGCCTCCACCGCGCGCTACTCCACCGGCTACTGTTCAACCACCCCTCCACCGTGTACTGTTCATCCAGCCCTCCACACCATGGGGTCCTGTTCAACCACCCCTCCACGGGCACCCCTCCACCGTCTACTGTTCATCCAGCCCTCCACACCACGGGGTCCTGTTCAACCACCCCTCCACCGTTTACTGTTCATCTAGCCCTCCACACCACGGGGTCCTGTTCATCCACCTCTCCACGGGCACCCCTCCACCACACCACGGGGTCCTGTTCATCCAGAGGCAACGCCACCGCTCACTGTTCATCCACCCCCCCCCCCCCCCCCCCCCCCCCCCGCAACGCTCACTGTTCATCCCATCGATCGGCTTTAGTTAGCAGCAGTAGCGAAGGAATCGCTTGATCGGGTTCAGTTAACAGCGTCGATCGATCGCTCGGGTTCAGTAAAGCGTAGCCTGCAGTGCAATCGCTCGGGTTCAATTAGAGCCCAACGCCTCACTCGGGTTCAGTTAGAGCCAACGCCTCGCACACACGCGCGTATGTGTACGAGAGAAACGCGCATCGCTCGGCCCCCGACCTCCCACCGTAACCGGGAACTCCCCGAAATTTCCCTCCCCCTCGCTTCTACCACAGTTTTTTTCGTCATGGACGACCCAAAGAATGTCATGCAGCTGTGTCTCCGGCCCGCCCAGGACGAAAAGCCCATTTTCTGTCATGATTTTTTGTCATAGAAGTAGGAGCCCACCACATCTTGATGATACCGGGTTTTGTCACAATTATCATCATAGAAGTGTCATATGTATGACAGAAAAAAATTCATTCGGCCCAAAATGTCATGGAGGTGTCTTTTTTTGTAGTGATCATGGTGCTACTTTGAAGCACAAGTGTGTTAAAAGGATAGTATCATTGTCCCTTCTCTCTTTTTCTCTCATTTTTTCTTTTTTTCTTTCTCTTTTTTTATAGAATTCGTCCGGAGTATCATCCCGACTTGTGGGGGAATCATAGTCTCCATCATCCTTTCCTCAATTGGGACAATGCTCTAATAATGATGAGCATCACACTTTTATTTACTTACAACTCAAAAATTACAACTCGGTACTAGAAAAAAATAGGACTCTATGTGAATGCCTCTGGCGGTGTACCGGGATGTGCAATGATTCAAGAGTGACATGTATGAAAGAATTATAAAGGTGGCTTTGCCACAAATACGATGTCGACAACATGATCATGCAAAGCAATATGACAATTATGAAAAGTGTCATAACAATCGGAACGGTGGTAAGTTGCATGTCAATATATCTCGGAATTGCTATGGAAATGCCATAATAGGTAGGTATGGTGGCTGTTTTGAGGAAGGTATATGGTGGGTGTATGGTAGCAGGGAAACTTGCACGGTACTAGAGAGGCTAGCAATGGTGGAAGGGTGAGAGTGCGTATAATCCATGGACTCAACATTATGAAGGAAATATGCCCTAGAGGCAATAATAAAGTTATTACTTATTTCCTTATATCATGATAAATGTTTATTATTCATGCTAGAATTGTATTAACCGGAAACTTAGTACATGTGTGAATACATAGACAAACAGAGTGTCACTAGTATGCCTCTACTTGACTAGCTCGTTGAATCAAAGATGGCTAAGTTTCCTGGCCATAGACATGAGTTGTCATTTGATTAACGGGGTCACATCATTAGAAAATACTTTGATTGACTTGACCCATTCCGTTAGCTTAGCACTTGATCGTTTTAGTTTACAGCTATTGCTTTCTTCATGACTTATACATGTTCCTATGACTATGAGACTATGCAACTCCTGATTACCGGAGGAACACATTGTGTGCTACCAAACGTCACAATGTAACTGGGTGATTATAAAGGTGCTCTACAGGTGTCTCCGATGGTACTTGTTGAGTTGGCATAGATCGAGATTAAGATTTGTCACTCTGATTGTCGGAGATGTATCTCTGGGCCCTCTCGGTAATGCACATCACTATAGGCCTTGCAAGCAATGCAACTAATGAGTTAGTTGCGGGATGATGTGTTACAGAACAAGTAAAGAGACTTTCCGGTAACGAGATTGAGCTAGGTATTGAGATATCGACAATCGAATCTCGGGCAAGTAACATACCGATGACAAAGGGAACAACGTATGTTGTTATGCAGTTTGACCGATAAAGATCTTCGTAGGATATGTAGGAACCAATATGAGCATCCAGGTTCTGCTATTGGTTATTGACCGAAGACGTGTCTCGGTCATGTCTACATAGTTCTCAAACCCGTAGGGTCTGCACGCTTAAAGTTCTGTGACGATCGGTATTATGAGTTTATGTGTTTTGATGTACCAAAGGTAGTTCAGAATCCCGGATGAGATCGGGGACATGACGAGGAGTCTCGAAATGGTCGAGATGTAAAGATTGATATATTGGAAGACTATTCGGACATCGGAAAGGTTCCGAGTGATTCGAGTATTTTTGAGAGTACGGGAGAGTTACGGGAATTCGCCGGGGAGTATATGGGCCTTATTGGGCTTTAGGGGAAAGAGAGAGGAGCGGCTGCGCCCCCCCAAGGCCTAGTCCAAATTGGACTAGGGGGAGGGGCGGCGCCCCCTCCTTCCTTCTCTTCTCTTTTCCCTTTCCTTCCCTCCTACTCCTACTACATGGAAGGGGGGAATCCTACTCCCGGTTGGAATAGGACTCCCCAGGGCGCGCCATAGTAGAGGGCCGGCCCTCCCCCTCCTCCACTCCTTTATATACGGGGGAGGGGGGCACCCCATGGAGACACACAAGTTGATTATTGATCCCTTAGCCGTGTGTGGTGCCCCCCTCCACCATAATCCACCTCGATTATATCATAGCGGTGCTTAGACGAAGCCCTGCGTCAGTAGCAACATCATCACCATCAACACGTCGTCGTGCTGACGGAACTCTCCCGTGAAGCTCTACAGGATCGGAGTTCGTGTGACGTCATCGAGCTGAACGTGTGCTGAACTCGGTGGTGCCATGCATTCGGTACTTGGATCGGTTGGATCATGAAGACGTTCGACTACATCAACCGCATTCTCATAATGCTTCCGCTTTCGGTCTACGAGGGTACGTGGACACACTCTCCCCTCTCGTTGCTATGCATCACCATGATCCTGTGTGTGCGTAGGATTTTTTTGAAATTACTACGTTCCCCAACACATTAGTCATAAGAACTCACATACTTATTGCAAAAATCTATTAGTTATCGAAACAAAGTAGTACGCGCATGCTCCTAGGGGGATAGATTGGTAGGAAAAGACCATGCTCGTCCCCGACCGCCACTCATAAGGAAGACAATCAATAAATAAATCATGCTCCGACTTCATCACATAACGGTTCACCATACGTGCATGCTACGGGAATCACAAACTTTAGGACAAGTATTTCTCAAATTCACAACTACTCAACTAGCATGACTCTAATATCACCATCTTCATATCTCAAAACAATTATCAAGTATGAAGCTTCTCATAGTATTCAATGCACTTCTTATGATAGTTTTTATTATACCCATCTTGGATGCCTATCATATTTGGACTAATTTTTTAGCCAAAGCAAATTACCGTGCTGTTCTAAAAGACTCTCAAAATAATATAAGTGAAGCATGAGAGATCAATAATTTCTATAAAATAAAACCACCACCGTGCTCTTAAAGATATAAGTGAAGCACTAGAGCAAAATTATCTAGCTCAAAAGATATAAGTGAAGCACATAGAGTATTCTAATAAATTCCGATTCATGTGTGTCTCTCCAAAAGGTGTGTACAGCAAGGATGATTGTGGTAAACGAAAAAGAAAAGACTCAAAGGATACAAGACGCTCCAAGCAAAACACATATCATGTGGTGAATAAAAATATAGCCTCAAGTAAAGTTACTGATAGATGAAGTCGAAAGAGGGGATGCCTTCCGGGGCATACCCAAGCTTAGGCTTTTGGTTGTCCTTGAATTTTACCTTGGGGTGCCTTGGGAATCCCCAAGATTAGGCTCTTGACACTCTTTATTCCAAAATCCATTAAATCTTTACCCAAAACTTGAAAACTTCACAACACAAAACTCAACAGAAAATCTCATGAGCCCCGTTAGTATAAGAAAACAAACCACCACTTCAAGGTACTTTAATGAACTCATTCTTTATTTATATTAGTGTTCAACCTACTGTATTCCAACTTCTCTATAGTTCATACCCCCCGGTACTAGCCTTAGATTCATCAATATAAGCAAACAACACACGAAAAACAGAATCTGTAAAAAACAGAACAGTCTGTAGTAATCTGTAGGTTTCGAATACTTCTGTAACCCCAAAAATTCTGAAATAAATTGGTGGACGTGAGTAATTTGTCTATTAATCATATGCAAAAAGAATCAACCTCATCACACTCTCCAGTAAAAAATGGCAGCAAATCTTGTGAGCGCCAAAGTTTCTGTTTTTTACAGCAAGATCTCAAAGACTTCCCCAAGTCTTCCCAAAGGTTCTACTTGGGCACAAACACTAATTAGAAGCATAAAAACACATCTAAACATAATCTATATGAATTATTTATTACTAAATAGTAACAAAAATAAGAAATAAAAATAAAATTGGGTTGCCTCCCAACAAGCGCTATCGTTTAACGCCCCTAGCTAGGCATAAAAACAAGAATAGATCTAGGTATTGTCATCTTTGGTATGCAATCCAGAAGTGGCTCTCATAATAGATTAATAAGGTAATTTAATTTTCTTCCTAGGAAAGTGTTCCATGCCTTTCATTAACGGAAATTGGAATCTAATATTCCCTTCTTTCATATCAATAATTGCACCAATCGTGCTAAGGAAAGGTCTACCAAGAATAATAGGACATGTAGGATTGCAATCTATATCAAGAGCAATGAAATCTATGGGCACATAATTCCTATTTGCAACAATAAGAACATCATTAATCCTTCCCATAGGTTCCTTAATAGTGGAATCTGCAAGATGCAAATTTAAAGAACAATCATCAAATTCATGGAAACCTAACATATCACACAAAGTTTTTGGAATCATGGAAACAATAGCACCCAAATCACATAAAGCATAGCATTCATGATCTTTAATTTTAATTTTAATAGTAGGTTCCCACTCATCATAAATTTTTCTAGGGATAGAAACTTCTAATTCAAGCTTTTCTTCGTAGGATTGCATTAAGGCATCAACGATATGTTTGGTAAAAGCTTTATTTTGATCATAAGCATGAGGAGAATTTAGCACAGATTGCAATAAGGAAATACAATCTATCAAAGAGCAATTATCATAATTAAATCCCTTGAAATCCAAAATAGTGGGTTCATTGCTATGTAAAGTTTTGACCTCTTCAATCCCACTTTGAATCCAATTTTTGCATCAAGATCTAAAAACTCTGAATCGTTGGGGCGCCTTTTAACTAAAGTTGACTCATCTCCAGTCCCATGATTATCAAGATTCATATTGCAAAACAAAGATTTAATAGGGGACACATCAATCACTTTTAGATCTTCATCATTATTATCATGAAAACTGTAAGAACACTAAGGGAGTCCTGGATTAGGGGGTCTCCGGACAGCCGGACTATCTCCATTGGCCGGACTGTTAGACTATGAAGATACAAGATTGAAGACTTCGTCTCGTGTCCGGATGGGACTCTACTTGGCGTGGAAGGCAAGCTAGGCAATACGGATATGGATATCTCCTCCTTTGTAACCGACCTTGTGTAACCCTAACCCTCTCCGGTGTCTATATAAACCGAAGGGTTTTAGTCTGTAGGACAACAACCATAACATACAATCATACCATAGGCTAGCTTCTAGGGTTTAGCCTCTCCGATCTCGTGGTAGATCTACTCTTGTACTACCCATATCATCAATATCAATCAAGCAGGACGTAGGGTTTTACCTCCATCAAGAGGGCCCGAACCTGGGTAAAACATTGTGTCCCCTGCCTCCTGTTACCATCCGGCCTAGACGCACAGTTCAGGACCCCCTACCAGAGATCCGCCGGTTTTGACACCTACATTGGTGCTTTCATTGAGAGTTCCTCTGTGTCTTCGTCGTTAGGCTTGATGGCTCCTACTATCATCGATAGCGATGCGGTCCAGGGCGAGACTTTTCTCCCCGGACAGATCTTCGTATTCGGCGGCTTTGCACTGCGTGCTAATTCGCTTGGCCATCTGGAGCAGATTGAAAGCTACGCCCCTGGCCGTCAGGTCAGATTTAGAAGTTTGAACTACACGGCCGACATCCGCGGAGACTTGATCTTCGACGGATTCGAGCCACAGCCGGGCGCACCGCACTGTCACGACGGGTATGACCTAGCTCTGCCGCCGAACAGTACGCCAGAGGCCGCGGCCGCATCAGCTCCGACCCTTAGCTCGGAGCCAACTGCGCCAATCGAGGACGGGTGGCTAGACACCGCCTCAGGGGCTGCAGTCTCAACGGCGATCAAGCCGAACACCAGCCTAATCCTCTGCGAAGCCCGTGACTCCAAGGTGTCGGACTCTTTTCTGGACTCCGAACCGTCCGCGCCCCTGCCAATCGAATCCGATTTGGTGCCGATCATGGAATTCACCGCCACGGATATCTTTCAGCACTCACCCTTCGGCGACATTCTGAATTCACTAAGGTCTCTCTCTTTGTGAGGAGAGCCCTGGCCGGACTATGGCCAACAGGATTGGGATGCGGACGATGAAGAAATTCGACGCCCACCCACCACCCATTTCATAGCCACTGCCGATGATTTAACCGACATGCTCGATTTCGACTCCGAAGAAATCGACGGTATGCACGATGATGTAGGAGACGAACATGAACCAGCGCCTATAGGGCACTGGAAAGCCACCTCGTCATATGACATATACATGGTGGATACACCCATAGAAGGCAATGGCGATAAGATAGCGGAGGATGACCCCTCCAAGAAGCAACCCAAGCGCCGACGTCAACGGTGCCGCTCTAGGTCCCGCCAAAGCAAAAGTGGTGATACCGGCACAGGAGATAATAACACTCCGGATAGTGCCAAAGACAACAACATTCCCCTCCAGCAAGATTCAGAACAGGAGGATGGAGGAGCCAGCTCTCCTGAGAGAGCGGCAAATGGAGAGGAGGAGGATGCCAATTACATGCCCCCCTCAGAAGACAAGGCAAGCCTCGGCGACAATGAATTCAACGTACCAGAGGATCCCGTCGAACAAGAGCGCTTTAAGCGCCGGCTTATGGCCACAGAAAATAGCCTGAAGAAAAAGCAGCAGCAGCTTCAAGCTGATAAAGATCTGCTAGCTGATAGATGGACTAAAAGTCCTCGCGGCCGAGGAATATAAACTCGAGCGGCCCTCCAAGAATTACCCAAAGTGCAGGTTACTACCCTGACTGGAGGAGGAAGCGTATGATACGGCTGATCGGCCACCTCGTGGCCGCGATAGAGAGGCATTCCAGCCAAAAGCTCAGCCTCCACCCCGAGGCCATTCAAATAAAAAGGCATGGGGAGATACGCCTGACCTGCGAGACATATTGGAGGACAAAGCAAAGCATGCAAGATCGATCTAAGGATCACGAGGGTGCACTACTCTGCGAGACGATAAACGTCACACCAGATACAGTAAAAGCAAATCCGGTCGGGCCGAACACAGCGGGCGAGACCCATTCGAGCTGCGTCGCGATATAGCCCAATACAGAGGCGCCGCACACCCCTTATGCTTCACAGAGGAAGTAATGGAACATCAATTCCCAGAAGGTTTCAAACCTGTAAATATTGAATCATACAACGGCACAACGGATCCCGCAGTATGGATCGAGGATTTCCTCCTCCACATCCACATGGCCCGCGGTGATGACTTACACGCCATCAAATACCTCCCACTAAAGCTCAAAGGACCAGCGCGGCATTGGCTTAACAGCTTGCCAGCGGACTCCATTAGCTGTTGGGAAGATCTGGAAGCCGCATTCCTCAACAACTTTCATGGCACTTATGTGCGACCACCAGACGCCGATGACTTGAGGCACATAATTCAGCAGCCAGAAGAGTCGGCCAGGCAATTCTGGACTCGGTTCCTTACAAATAAAAATCAGATCGTCGACTGTCCGGATGCAGAGGCCTTAGCGGCTTTCAAACACAACATCCGAGACGAGTGGCTAGCCCGGCACCTTGGTCAGGAAAAGCCAAAATCTATGGCAGCTCTCGCGACGCTCATGACCCGCTTTTGCGCGGGAGAAGACAGCTGGCTGGCTCGCAATAATAACATATCAAAGAACCATGGTACCCCGGATACCAAGGACGGCAATAGCAGGTCACGTCGCAACAAACATAAGCGCCGTATTAACAACGAAAACACCGAGGATACGACAGTCACTGCCGGATTCAAAGGCTCTAAACCCGGTCACCGGAAAAAGCCATTCAAACAAAATACGCCGGGTCCGTCCAGCTTGGACCGCATACTCGATCGCTCGTGTCAAATACACGAAACCCCAGACAAGCCAGCCAATCACACCAACAGGGATTGTTGGGTGTTCAAGCAGGTCGGCAAGTTAATTGCCGAAAACAAGGACAAGGGGCCGCATAGCGAGGACGAGGAGGAGCCCCGACAGCCGCACACCGGAGGGCAGAAGAGGTTTCCCCCACAAGTGCGGACGGTGAACATGATATATGCGACCCACATCCCCAAGAGGGAGCGGAAGCGTGCGCTCAGGGACGTATATGCGTTGGAGCCAGTCGCCCCAAAGTTCAACCCTCGGTCCTCCTGTCCGATCACCTTCGATCGCAGGGACCACTCCACTAGTATCCGTCATGGCGGATTTGCCGCACTGGTCCTAGACCCAATCATTGACAGATTCCACCTCACTCGAGTCCTTATGGATGGCGGCAGCAGCCTGAACCTCCTTTATCAGGACACAGCGTGCAAAATGGGTATAGACCCCTCAAGGATCAAACCCACAAAAATGACCTTTAAAGGCGTCATTCCAGGTGTGGAGGCCCATTGCACAGGCTCAATTACACTGGAAGTGGTCTTCGGATCCCTGGATAACTTCCGAAGCGAAGAGTTAATCTTTGATATAGTCCCGTTCCGCAGTGGTTATCACACGCTGCTCGGGCGAACCGCATTTGCTAGATTCAATGCGGTACCGCATTATGCATACCTCAAGCTCAAGATGCCAGGACCTCGCGGAGTTATTACAGTCAATGGAAACACAGAGCGCTCTCTCCGAACAGAGGAGCACACCGCGGCCCTCGCAGCAGAAGCGCAAAGCAGCCTCTCAAGGCAATCAACTAGTTCGGCGCTTCAAAGCCCGTACACCTTCAAGCGCGCTCGGGGCAATCAGCAAATAGACCGCCTGGCGCGATCTAAGCTCGCGTAGCAATACAGCGGCCACCCCAATCCCAGCCCAACGGTGAAACTCGTGCCGCGCGTACATAATTACGCATTAAAAATACCATGGGCACAAGTGGGGAGGGGGGCACAACTGCGGCACGCCCCCAAACGCGGCTTAAACCACACTAGGGGCTTCCCGTTTGGTTATTTTTTTAGGACCTTAATCTCTGAAAACACTGTCCGGCAGCACTATTGCCGAACACATGATGCAGCAACCATGGAGGCAGACAGCTACGTCATACCACGGAATTCCCAGGTTGATTACAGTAACGAGCGAAATATTCGATTTAATATCATTCCTCAGCTTGCCCTTGGAAGGGACATAGTCCTACTCTTTGTTTACCGCACTATCTGTATCACTCTGCTTTAACACAAATTTTTAATAAACAATGCATGACATTACGACTATTATTGCATTCTTGTTATATATATATATATATATCTATGTGTTCATTAACGATGCCTTGCAACCGTACACCTTGGTACGGCTAATACACCAGGGGCTTACGTACCTCACAATACGGTGTGAAAAGTCCGAACACTTTCACAAGTGTGGCACCCCGAACTTATAGCATTATATGCATCAGCTCTGAATCATGTCTTTGGTCAAATGTTGGGTTTGCCCGGCTCCTATGTTTTGGTACCTTACGTTCCGCTCTATCGGCTAAGGTAGCGCTAGGAGAACTACTGCGATTGTGCCCCGGTTCTGCTGGTTCACCACCTCAGTAGAGAAAGCTAAAACTGACTTTCATGATAAGGCGAGAGACTGGTCGCTGTTCGGCGAGGTTTTCGAGTCCCTAAAGACTTATGCCGCTTAGAGCGAGGGGCCGGCCCTGTCCGGCTTAAAGGCGTGCATCGCGCCCCAAATTCGGCCTTCCGAATACCAGGGGCTTTGCCGAAATTTAAAATTATAGAATTCTATGGCTAAGTGAGAGTGATAAAGCATTATTAGTCAGGTTGCCTTGTTCGCTATGCTGAGCACCTCCCTCGAAGGACCCAAACATGGGAACAAGAGTGCTCAGGTTTATCCCGAACACCCCAGCACTCGTGGCATGGGGGCAGAAGCCGAGGACTAGCCATCTCTCAGATTGGATAAACAGCCAAACAGAAGGTAATATTTTAAATTCAAACAAGCGTTGCATAGCATATGAAACAAGTTTTCATAAATACAGGATAAAATGAGCAAGTCTCATTCAAATATTACATCTTTTGAACACTCATCCGCGATGAGACGGGCACCCGGCAGAACACCCTCGTAGTACATCTCGGGGTGGCGGTGCTCCTTGCCCTCCGGCGGCCCCTCCTTGATCAGCTTCACGGCGTCCAGCTTGACCCACTGCAATTTCACACGGGCGAAAGCCCGGCGTGCACCTTCAATGCAGACAGATCGCTTGATGACCTCCAGCCGCGGGCAGGCATCCACAAGCTGCCTCACCAGGCCGAAGAAGCTGTTCGGAAGGGCGTCGCCAGGCCACAGCCGGACTATAAAGCTCTTCATGGCCCAATCGTCCGCCTTATGTAGCTCGACCATCTGCTTCAGCTGGTCGCTCATTGGCACCGGGTGTTCGGCCTCAGCATACTTAGACCAGAACAGCTTCTCCGTTGAGCTTCCATCCTCGGCCTGGTAAAATTGTGCGGCATCGGACACACTGCGGGGCAAATCTGCGAATGCTCCTGGAGAGCTCCGGATTTGGGTAACTAATCGGTAATTTACTTTTACATGCTTGCTTTGCATATAGAAAGCCTTACCCACCGCTATCTTCTTCATCGCATCGATATCCTGGAGGGCCTTTTGGGCTTCGGCCTTGGCACTTTTTGCGCTCTCGAGGGCCGCGGCAAGCTCAGACTCCCGCGTCTTTGAGTCAAGCTCCAACGCGTCGTGCTTCGCCACAAGAGCCTGGAGCTATTGCTGCACCTCGCCCACCCGAGCCTCGTGCTTCTCTCGCTCGGTGCGCTCCTTGGCCGCTATATCCTCGGCCTTGGTTAGCGCTTGCTTCAGGGTCGCCACCTCGGTCGTGGCCCCTGGCAAATATATGTTGATCTTGTCATTTTGCAATCGCGTCTTCTTTTATATATACATATCTATAGACAGGGTATTACTTACCCTTATTCTCCTCGAGCTGCCTCTTGGCAAGGCCGAGCTCTTTCCTGGACCCCTCGAGGTCCTGCTTCAATACGGCGAAGCCTGCATATGCATATTGACATACTTATATTAGACTCCTGCGATATTATTTGATCATATGTTTGGCTTTTCTTTGTGAACACCGAACAAAGCATCAGGGGCTACTGTCTATGCGGTAATATTTCTACTACATTTTAAAACACTTACCTCAAAGCCTGTTAGAATGCTGGCACAGGCTTCGGTCAACCCGCTCTTGGCGGACTGGACCTTCTGGACCACCGCACTCATAACAGTATGGTGCTCCTCGTTGATGGAAGCACTGCGAAGCGCTTTCAACAGATTGTCCGGCGCCTCTGGATGGACAGAGGGCACCGGCACAGGCGCCTTGCCCCTCTTAGAAGGAGGCCGCCTGCCCGAGCCTGGAACCACTGGAGGTTTCGGCGCGGTGTTCGGCTGAGGGCCAACTCGGAGCTCTCAGGGGCTCCGTCCCCTCGGCTCCCAGAGTCCGGAAGGTCGACGTGAGGCGCCTCCGGGACTGTCTCCCCTCGATCCGGTGCCCCTTGAGATAGCACATCGGCGTCGTCAACAGGATGAGGGGAGGTGGCGGTCGGGACTGGATCGCTATCCATGTTCGACGAGCCCAGGGAGCCGTCCGATGATACCTCGATATTGGCTCGTGGAGGCCTTCATAATTATGTTCGGCGTTTGGGAAAACAATGCGACAAAGGAATTCTATGAGTTACTCTGGTATCCGAATACTTACGATCTCCCCGGGGGCTTGGCCTTGGGCAACCACTCGTCTTTGCCTTCGTCGGCGGCGATGGAACTGTCTGGAAGGAGAGTCCTTCCCTTCTTGGACCCTTCGGCCACCCCAGTTGGGGCGGCCTTCCTTTTCTTGTCTCCCCCACCTGGAGGGGGAGCATATTCTTCTTCCTCCTCATCTTTGGGGGAAGAGTGTGCCGCAGAGTTATCGGACGATGAGTCCGATAACACCTGGCGCCGGGAACTCTTTCGGGTTCCCTTGGCCTTCTTGGTCTTCTCCGGCACCTTGTAAGGAGCCGGAGCCAGCATCTCCGTCAGGAGAGCGCCCGCAGTGTCTTCGAGCAAAGGGGCTGGACAGTTAATCTGCCCTGACATTTCCACCCAGTCCTATCAAAGGCATGGAGATTAGACCCCGCGCATAATTAAGCTAGGGAAAATAAATGTCCTACGGGATGTATTGACCTCACCAAACGCGCTAGGTGCTTTGCGCTTAGTCTGCGGTCCTCGGCGAGAGAAGGGGGGACCTCGGTGCCCTTGAACAGCACCTTCCAGACGTCCTTGTGCATCGTATCAAAGAGCTCGCTCAGAGTCTGGTGCTGGGCCGGGTCGAACTCCCACAAGGTAAAAGCCCGTTGTTGACACGGGAGGATCCGGCGGATGAGAATAACTTGGACTATGTTGACAAGCTTGAGCTTCTTGCTCGCCATGCTCCGGATACATTTCTGGAGTCCATCCAGCTCCACCGATGAACCCCACGACAAGCCCTTCTCTTTCCAGGAAGTGAGCCGTGTTGGGAATCCGGATCGAAACTCAGGGGCTGCTGCCCATTTGGCGTCGCGCGGCTCGGTGATGTAGAACCATGCCGATTGCCATCCCTTTATTGTCTCCACGAAGGAGCCTTCGAGCCATATGATGTTGGGCATCTTGCCCACCATGGCTCCGCCGCATTCTGCTTGTTGGCCTCCTACTACCTTCGGCTTGATATTGAAGGTCTTTAACCACATGCCGAAGTGGGGCCGGATGTGGAGGAAAGCCTCACACACGATGATGAACGCCGAAATGTTGAGGATGAAGTTCGGGGCCAGATCATGAAAGTCCAGACCATAGTAGAACATGAGACCACGGACGAATGGATGGAGGGGAAACCCTAGTCCGCGGAGTAAGTGGTGAAGGAAAACTACCCTCTCGTGAAGTTCCGGGGTAGGGACGATCAGCCCCGCAGCGGGCAGCCGATGCGCGATGTTCGCGGCTAAGTATCCGACTTTGCGCAGCTTCTTGATGTCTCCCTCCGTGACGGAGGAGACCATCCACCTGCCTCCTGCTCCAGACATGGTTGGAGAAGGTTGAGGTGGGAAGTGTGGACTTGGGCGCTAGAGCTCGAGTGTGCGAAAATGGATGAGCAAAGGAGGAAGAAGGCGTGGATAGGGAGGTGAATCCTTATCCCTTTATATGGGCGGACAAAACTAAGCGTTCCCACTTGCCTGGTAAAACTCGCTTATCCACCAAGCGCCATAATTGATGGCGCGGTTGGGTTACCCACGCCCGTATTGATGAGAATCCCGTAATAAGGGTACACGATTTCTGCTTTGACAAGACATGTCGAAAAACTGCCTCGCATTATGTGCGGGGCTGGTTAGAGGGAATGGTTCGAATAATCACCGGGCCATGACATAACGTCATACTGTCAAGACAAGTCAGCAAATTAGAATTGCGAAAAATATTATTCTCTCTACGGTGGTATGTGGAACTTATTTTGCAGGGTCGGACACTATCCTCGTTTTCAAGTTCTTCTGTGATGTATTCGGAGAAGGAACCCGCCTTGCAATGCCGAAGACAATACTGCACGCCGGACTCATCGTCATTGAAGCCTGGTTTAGGGGCTACTGAGGGAGTCCTGGATTAGGGGGTCTCCGGACAGCCGGACTATCTCCATTGGACGGACTGTTAGACTATGAAGATACAATATTGAGGACTTCGTCTCGTGTCCGGATGGGACTCTACTTGGCGTGGAAGGCAAGCTAGGAAATACGGATATGGATATCTCCTCCTTTGTAACCGACCTTGTGTAACCCTAACCCTCTCCGGTGTCTATATAAACCGAAGGGTTTTAGTCCGTAGGACAACAACCATAACATACAATCATAACATAGGCTAGCTTCTAGGGTTTAGCCTCTCCGATCTCATGGTAGATCTACTCTTGTACTACCCATATCATCAATATCAATCAAGCAGGACGTAGGGTTTTACCTCCATTAAGAGGGCCCGAACCTGCGTAAAACATTGTGTCCCCTGCCTCCTGTTACCATCTGGCCTAGACGCACAGTTCGGGACCCCCTACCCGAGATCCGCCGGTTTTGACACCGACAAACACGCTTTCACAAAGCAATCTTTCTTAGCACGCATCCTAGCGGTTCTTTCTTTGCAGTCATCAATGGAAATTCTCATGGATTTGAGAGACTCATTGATATCATGCTTAGGTGGAATAGATCTAAGTTTCAAGGAATCAACATCAAGATAAATTATATCCACGTTCCTAGCCAACTTATCAATCTTAGGAATTTTTTCTTCAAGCAAAGCATTAAAATTCTTTTGCGAAATCATAAATTCTTTAACACTAGTCTCAAAATCAGAGGGCATCTTATTAAAATTACCATAAGAGTTGTTGTAGGAATTACCATAATTATTAGAGGAATTACTAGGAAACGGCCTAGGATTAGAGTTTCCTCTATACGCGTTGTTACCAAAATTGTTCCTACGAACAAAATTCACATCCATAGATTCATTATTATTCTCAATCAAAGTAGACAAAGGCATATCATTAGGATCACAAGAAACACTCTTATTAGCAAACAATTTCATAAGTTCATCCATCTTTCCACTCAAAACATTAATTTCTTCTACAACATGAACCTTTTTACTAGTAGATCTTTTGGTGTGCCATTGAGAATAATTAACCATAATATTATTTGGGAGTTTAGTAGCTTCTCCTAAAGTGACTTCCATAAAAGTGCCTCCCGCTGCTGAATCTAAAAGATTTCTAGAAGCAAAATTCAATCCAGCATAAAAATGTTGTATGATCATCCATAAGTTTAATCCATGTGTAGGGCAATTACGTATCATTAATTTCATCCTCTCCCAAGCTTGTGCAACATTCTCATGATCAAGTTGCTTAAAATTCATGATATCATTTCTAAGAGAGATGATCTTAGCGGGAGGAAAATACTAAGACGGTGCCCGAGGTGGCCACGAGACGGTGCCCGAGGTGGCCACGAGAGACGGTGCCCGAGGTGGCCACTCCCATTGAAAATATATTTTTGGAATATATATGTTTTTTGGGAACAAAAATCCACGCGAGATGGTGCCTGAGGTGGCCACGAGGCAGGGGGCATGCCTGCCCCCTGGGCGCGCCCCTGACCCTCGTGGGCCACGTGTAAGGCGGTTGATGCCCTTCTTTTGCTGCAAGAAAGCTAATATCTGGATAGAGATCGTGTTAAAATTTCAGCCCAATCGGAGTTACGGATCTCCGGGAATATAATAAACGGTGAAAGGGAAGAATCTGGAAAAACAGAAACAGAGAGAGACAGAGAGATAGATCCAATCTCGGAGGGGCTCTCGCCCCTCCCGTTCCATGGAGTCCATGGACCAGAGGGGAAACCCTTCTCCCATCTAGGCAAGAGGTCAAGGAAGAAGAAGAAGAAGGACGGGGGCTCTCTCCCCCTTGCTTCCGGTGGCACCGGAGTGCCACCGGGGGTCATCATCATCACCGCGATCTACACCAACACCTCCGCCATCTTCACCAACATCTCCATCACCTTCCCCTCTCTATCTACAGCGGTCCACTCTCCCGCAACCCGCTGTACCCTCTACTTGAACATGGTGCTTTATGCTTCATATTATTATCCAATGATGTGTTGCCATCCTATGATGTCTGAGTAGATTTTCGTTGTCCTATCGGTGGTCGATGAATTGCTATGATTGATTTAATTTGCTTGTGGTTATGTTGTTGTCCTTTGGTGCCCATCATATGATTGCGTGCGTGGATCACACCATACGGTTAGTTGTATGTTGATAGGACTATGTATTGGAGGGCAAGAGTGACAGAAGCTTCAACCTAGCATAGAAATTGATGCATACGGGATTGAAGGGGGACCAATATATCTTAATGCTATGGTTGGGTTTTACCTTAATGAACGTTAGTAGTTGCGGATGCTTGCTAATAGTTCCAATCGTAAGTGCATAGAATTCCAAGTCAGAGATGACATGCTAGTAGTGGCCTCTCCCACATAATACCTACTATCGGTCTAGTAAAGTAGTCAATTGCTTAGGGGCAATTTCTCAACTCCTACCCCACTTTTCCACACTCTCTATATTTACTTTATTGTTTATTTATCTAAACAGCCCCTACTTTTTATTTACATACTCTTTATTATATTGCAAACCTATCCAACAACACCTACAAAGTACTTCTAGTTTCGTACTTGTTCTAGGTAAAGCGAACGTCAAGCGTGCGTAGAGTTGTATCGGTGGTCGATAGAACTTGAGGGAATATTTGTTCTACCTTTAGCTCCTCGTTGGGTTCGACACTCTTACTTATCGAAAACTATTGCGATCCCCTATACTTGTGGGTTATCAAGACCTTTTTCTGGCGCTGTTGCCGGGGAGCAATAGCGTGGGGTGAATATTCTCGTGTGTGCTTGTTTGCTTTATCACTAAGTAATTTTTATTTTCTGTTCTTAGTTGTTCTCTATCTTTAGTTATGGATATGGAACACGAAATACCAAAAAAATTTGGTGTACTTGCTACTCATGGAGATAGGGAACCTCCTAAAACCCTCAATGCTGGTTATGTGAAAAATATTATGTACTACTTAATAATCCTGAGAAAACCCCATTCAATTATGTAATGGGAGTAACGTTGGATCAACATGAATACTCTAGGGATTACCGCTTGACACAAAAAGGGAAACTATTATGGGATCAAATTCATATATTGAATTGGTATGCTAGGCAACTATGCTTGAGATATGATTAAACTTGTTGCTCGAGGATGAAGGCACCACACCTTCCCTTTTTATGTGAATTTAATGATAATAAAACCTTAGCTTATTATGCTAATGGTATATATGATTACTATGATGTGGAACAAATAGAAGAATTTGTTGCTTTTATGGGTGCTTATGAAATTGAATCTATGTTTAAAGAGTTTGAAGATTTTGATGATTCGGTTTATAGACATGAAAATTTAGCTATCCTTAAATATTGCTATAAGAATTATGAATACAATTCCGATATTAATACACTATTGAGAAAGTCTCCGCTATCCAAGAAGAGACTAATATTTTGCAGGAATCTATGGAAGAAGAAGTTGATGAAACTGTGAGCTCATTGGATGAAAAAGATGAGGAGGAGAGCGAAGAACAAAAGGAGGAAGAGCGGATTAGCTACCCGTGCCCACCTTCTAATGAGAGTAACTCTTCAACTCATACATTGTTTAATTTCCCTTCGTGCTTACCGGAGGATGATTGCTATGATGATTGTTATGATCCCGTTGATTCTTTTGAAATATCCCTTTTTGATGATGCTTGCCATACTTGTGGCCAAGATGCCAATATGAATTATGCTTATGGATATGAACTTTCTATAGTTCCTTATGTTAATCATGAAATTGTTGCTATTGCACCCACACATGATAGTCCTATTATCTTTTTGAATTCTCCAAACTACACTATATCGGAGAAGTTTGCTCTTATTAAGGAATATATTGATGGGTTGCCTTTTACTGTTGCACATGATGATTTTTATGAATATAATATGCATGTGCTTGCTGCTCCTACTTGCAATTATTATCAGAGAGGAACTATATATCCACCTCTCTATGTTTCCAATATGATAAAATTGCAAGAAACTGTTTATACTATGCATTGGCCTTTACTTTGTGTGCATGAATTGTTGTTTTAAGACATGCCGATGCATAGGAAGAGAGTTAGACTTCGTCATTACATGATATATGTTACCTTGTGCTCACCACTAAATTACAAATCATTATTAATTAAAATTGGCTTTGATATAACTTGGGATCCGGGTGGATCCATTACTTGAGCACTATATGCCTAGCTTAATGTCTTTAAAGAAAGCGCTGCCTGGGAGACAACCCGGAAGTTTTAGAGAGTCATTTATTTCTGTTGAGTGCTTTAATATAGTTTAAAAACAAAAAAAAGAGGGGAACCCAAAACTTTTTCAAAAAGGAAAGCGAAAGTGAGAAAGACAAGCATTGTTGAAGTGGGAGCTAGCCTTGAACTTTGTTCATGCTCACGGAAACTTTGTGAATCTTGATTACAGAAACTTTTCAATAAAAATAATTATCCCCTTGTACAATTCCATTGTATTATAAAAATAATGTGCCAAGGTTTGCCTTTAGGATATTTACATTTGCTTGATGGTTTGTACGATGCAGGACAGAAACTTTGGCTGTAGTGCGCGATTTTACATTTTTAGCTGGAACGTCAAATGGTTATGATTATTTTTGCACTGTCTTCAAATACAAACTTTTTATTTTTCCTAATTTTTGTAGAATTTTTCAAGTATCATAAGTATGGTGAATGTTCAGATTATTACAGACTGTTCTGTTTTAGACAGATTCTGTTTTTGATGCATAGTTTGCTTGTTTTGATGAAACTATCAATTTATATTAGTAGATTAAGCCATGAAAAAGTTATACTACAGTATACACAATGCAAAAACAAAATATGAAATGGTTTGCAACAGTACTTAGAGTGGTGATTCGCTTTATTATACTAACGGATCTTACCGAGTTTTCCGTTGAAGTTTTGTGTGGATGAAGTGTTCGATGATCGAGAAGGTCTCGATGTGAGAAGAAGGAAGAGAGGAAAGAGAACAAGCTTGGGGATGCCTGAGGCACCCCAAGTAAATATTCAAGGAGACTCAAGCGTCTAAGCTTGGGGATGCCCCGGAAGGCATCCTCTCTTTCTTCAACAAATATCGGTATGTTTTCGGATTCGTTTCGTTCATGCGATATGTGCAATCTTGGAGCGTCTTTTGCATTTAGTTTTCATTTTTCTTTTATGCACCATGCTGGTATGAGATAGTCCGTGGTTGATTTGTAGAATGCTCTATGCACTTCACTTATATCTTTTGAGTATGGCTTTATAGAATGCTTCATGTGCTTCACTTATATCATTTGAAGTTTGGATTGCCTGTTTCTCTTCACATAGAAAACCGCCATTTGTAGAATGCTCTTTTTCTTCACTTAGATTTGTTAGAGCACGGGCATATCTTTTGTAGAAAGAATTAAACTCTCTTGCTTCACTTATATCTATTTAGAGAGATGCCAGGAACTAGTCATTCACATGGTTTGTCATAAAATCCTACATAAAACTTGTAGATCACTGAATATGATATGTTTGATTCCTTGCAATAGTTTTGCGATATAAAGATGGTGATATTATAGTCATGCTAGTGGGTAGTTGTGGATTAGTAGGAATACTTGTGTTGAGGTTTTTGATTCTTGTAGCATGCACGTATGGTGAACCGTTATGTAACGAAGTTGGAGCATGAGGTATTTATTGATTGTCTTCCTTATGAGTGGCGGTCGGGGACGAGCGATGGTCTTTTCCTACCAATCTATCCCCCTAGGGGCATGCGTAGTAGTACTTTGCTTCGAGGGCTAATAAACTTTTGTAATAAGTATGTGAGTTCTTTATGACTAATGTTGAGTCCATGGATTATACGCACTCTCACCCTTCCACCATTGCTATCCTCTCTAGTATCGCGCAACTTTCGTCGGTACCATAAACCCACCATATACCTTCCTCAAAACAGCCACCATACCTACCTGTCATGGCATTTCCATAGCCATTCCGAGATATATTGCCATGCAACTTTCATCATCATCATATACATGACTTGAGCATTCATTGTCATATTGCTTTGCATGATTGTAAGATAGCTAGCATGATGTTTTCATGGCTTGTCCGTTTTTTGATGTCATTGCTACGCTAGATCATTGCACATCCCGGTACACCGCCGGAGGCATTCATATAGAGTCATACTTTGTTCTAGACATTGAGTTGTAATATTGAGTTGTAAGTAAATAAAAGTGTGATGATCATCATTATTAGAGCATTGCCCCAATGAGGAAAGGATGATGGAGACTATGATTCCCCCATAAGTCGGGATGAGACTCCGGACTTTACAAAAAAAATAAAAGAGGCTAAAGAAGCCCAAATAAAAAAAGTCCAAAGAAGCCCACCAAAAAAAATAAAAAAATAAAAAAATGAGAGAAAAAGAGAGAAGGGGAAGTGCTACTATCCTTTTTCCACACTTGTGCTTCAAAGTAGCACCATGTTCTTCATATAGAGAGTCTCTTGAGTTATCACTTTCATATACTAGTGGGAATTTTCATTATAGAACTTGGCTTGTATATTCCGATGATGGGCTTCCTCAAATGCCCGAGGTCTTCATGAGCAAGCAAGTTGGATGCACACACACTTAGTTTCAGTTGGAGCTTTCATACACTTATAGCTATTGTGCATCCGTTGCATGGCAATCCCTACTCACTCACATTGATATCTATTGATGGGCATCTCCATAGCCCGTTGATACGCCTAGTTGATGTCAGACTATCTTCTCCTTTTTGTCTTCTCCACCATCATATTCTATTCCACCTATAGTGTTATGTCCATGGCTCATGCTCATGTATTGCGTGAAAGTTGAAAAGGTTTGAGAACATCAAAAGTATGAAACAATTGCTTGGCTTGTCATCGGGGTTGTGCATGATGTGAATATTTTGTGTGGTGAAGATGGAGCATAGCTAGACTATATGATTTTGTAGGGATAACTTTCTTTGGCCATGTTATTTTGAAAAGACATGATTGCTTTATTGGTAGGCTTGAAGTATTATTGTTTTTATGTCAAATGATAGACTATTGCTTTGAATCACTCGTGTCTTAATACTCATGCCATGATTAGACATATGATCAAGATTATGCTAGGTAGCATTCCACATCAAAAATTATCTTTTTTATCATTTAGCTACTTGAGGACGAGTAGGAATTAAGCTTGGGGATGCTGATACGTCTCCGTCGTATCTATAATTTTTGATTGTTCCATGCCAATATTATTCAACTTTCATATACTTTTGGCAACTTTTTATACTATTTTTGGGACTAACATATTGATCCAGTGCCCAGTGCCAGTTCCTGTTTGTTGCATGTTTTTTGTTTCGCAAAATATCCATATCAAACGGAGTCCAAACGGGATAAAAACTGGCGGAGATTTTTTTGGAATATATATGTTTTTTGGGAAGAAAAATCCACGCGAGACGGTGCCCGAGGTGGCCACGAGGCAGGGGGCGTGCCTGCCCCCCTAGGCGCGCCCCTGACCCTCGTGGGCCACATGTAAGGGGTTGATGCCCTTCTTTCGCCGCAAGAAATCTAATATCTGGATAGAGATCGTGTTAAAATTTCAGCCCAATCGGAGTTACGGATCTCCGGGAATATAAGAAACGGTGAAAGGGAAGAATCTGGAAAAACAGAAACAGAGAGAGACAGATCCAATCTCGGAGGGGCTCTCGCCCCTCCCATGCCATGGAGTCCATGGACCAGAGGGGAAACCCTTCTCCCATCTAGGGAGGAGGTCAAGGAAGAATAAGAAGGAGGGGGCTCTCTCCCCCTTGCTTTCGGTGGCACCAGAGTGCCACCGGGGGCCATCATCATCACCGCGATCTACACCAACACCTTGGCCATCTTCACGAACATCTCCATCACCTTCCCCCCTCTATCTACAGCGGTCCATTCTCCCGCAACCCGCTGTACCCTCTACTTGAACATGGTGCTTTATGCTTCATATTATTATCCAACGATGTGTTGCCATCCTACGATGTCTGAGTAGATTTTCGTTGTCCTATCGGTGGTTGATGAATTGCTATGATTGATTTAATTTTCTTGTGGTTATGTTGTTGTCCTTTGGTTCCCATCATCTGATTGCACGCGTGGATCACACCATAGGGTTAGTTTTATGTTGATAGGACTATGTATTGGAGGGCAAGAGTGATAGAAGCTTCAACCTAGCATAGAAATTGATGCATACGGGATTGAAGGGGGACCAATATATCTTAATGCTATGGTTGGGTTTTACCTTAATGAACGTTAGTAGTTGCGGATGCTTGCTAATAGTTCCAATCATAAGTGCATAGAATTCCAAGTCAGGGATGACATGCTAGCAGTGGCCTCTCCCACATAATACTTGCTATCGGTCTAGTAAAGTAGTCAATTGCTTAGGGGCAATTTCGCAACTCCTACCACCACTTTTCCACACTCGCTATATTTACTTTATTATTTCTTTATGTAAATTGCCCCTACTTTTTATTTACGTACTCTTTATTATCTTGCAAACCTATCCAACAACACCTGCAAAGTACTTCTAGTTTCATATTTGTTCTAGGTAAAGCGAAGTCAAGCGTGCGTAGAGTTGTATCGGTGGTCGATAGAACTTGAGGGAATATTTGTTCTACCTTTAGCTCCTCGTTGGGTTTGATACTCTTACTTATCGAAAACTGTTGTGATCCCCTATACTTGTGGGTTATCATAGATAGGAAAATAATGTGATGGAAGATAGACCTGGGGGCCATAGGTTTCACTAGTGGCTTCTCTCAAGATAGCAAATTCTACGGTGGGTGAACAAATTACTGTCGAGCAATTGATAGAAAAGTGCATAGTTATGAGAATATCTAGGCATGATCATGTATATAGGCATCACGTCCGCGACAAGTAGACCGAAACAATTCTGCATCTACTACTATTACTCCACACATCGACTGTTATCCAGCATGCATCTAGAGTATTAAGTTCATAAGAACAGAGTAACACATTAGGCAAGATGACATGATGTAGAGGGATAAACTCAAGCAATATGATATAAACCCCATATTTTTATCCTTGATGGCAACAATACAATACGTGCCTTGCTGCCCCTGCTGTCACTGGGAAAGGACACCGCAAGATTGAACCCAAAGCTAAGCACTTCTCCCATTGCAAGAAAGATCAATCTAGTAGGCCAAACCAAACTGATAATTCGAAGAGACTTGCTAAGATATTAAATCATGCATAAAAGATTTCATTGAAGAATCAAATATTGTTCATAGATAATCTTGATCATAAAGCCACAATCCATCGCATCTCGACAACACACCGCAAAAAGAATTACAACGAATAGATCTCCAAGAGAATCAAGGAGAACTTTGTATTGAGATCCAAAGAGAGAGAAGAAGCCATCTAGCTAATAACTATGGACCCGAAGGTCTATAGTAAACTACTCACACATCATCGGAGAGGCTATGTTGTTGATGTAGAAGCCCTCTGTGATCGATTCCCGCTCCGGCGGAGCGCTAGAAAAGGCCCCAAGATGGGATCTCATGGGTACAGAAGGTTGCGGCAGTGGAAATAGGGTTTCGTGGTGCTCCATGATGTTTTCGTGGTAGATGGGTATATATAGGAGGAAGAAGTACGTCGGTGGAGCTGCGAGGGGCCCACCAGGGTGGGGGCGCGCCTGCCCCCCTGGGCGTGCCCTCCTGCCTCGTGGCCTCCTCGCTTCTTTCTTGACGTCCACTCCAAGTCTCCTGGATCACATTTGTTCCAAAAATAACTCTCCTGAATGTTTCATTCCGTTTGGATTCCGTTTGATATTCCTTTTCTGCAAAACACTGAAATAGGCAAAAAAACAACAATTTGCACTGGGCCTTTGTTTAATAGGTTAGTCCCAAAAATAATATAAAAAGATATATTAAATCCCATTAAACATCCAAAATAGATAATATAATAGCATGGAACAATAAAAAATTATAGATACGTTGGAGACGTATCAAAAGCACACACATTAGGATCAACACTCCCCCTATATTTTATAGTCTGACAGAGTTAGCAAGTAATGGAACATAAAGAGCTCAGATGCATGAGAGTAGGAGTGAGCATAGTATATAACAGGATAATCATGCAACTCACATAAGGTACTCAACAAATTAGATAATATAAGGATAAGGTAGCATATGTATCACGCCATATGATAGGATACCGGGTCTCACAAACACAAACCAAACAAACGCCAGAAACGAGAAAAGAGTTTGCAAGAAAGACAGGCAAGGCAGACACGCCACACAAACACATGCTCGCAACTCGACAACCACAAATCCCTAAACTCTCTCCTCCTTTGGCATCGAGACACCAAAAAGGCAAAGAGCGCTGCTACGGCTGCAGGTGATAGCAAACTGAGGAACTCCAACATCACATCCCAGCGGGATCGTCTGCAGCGCCATCATCAGTCGGAAACTGCTCGTTGTCTGAATCGGTCCAGGGGCAATGCTGCTGAACCCACTCCTCCTCATAAGTGATATTGCCCTCAGATCCGCTGGCAACGGTCGCACCTAACTGACGCATGAGCTCCTTGTGACGACTCATGGCCTTCTTCTCAGCCACATGAATCATGTATTGACCGTGAGACACCGTGCAGAAGAGTTTCTTCATCTTGCTATTGAGCTTCTTTGCCCATGAGGGCTCTGCGCTAGAGGGCACATAGTCATCATCAGCAGCAGCATCAGCCTCTGTCTCCATGTCAGCAGCTCCAGGCGGAATCCCAGAACTCGGAGCCGAGGTGCCCCAGTTCTCCTTCTTCCTTAGATGCTTGATCTCATGAGAAACTAACTCCCCAGTCTCCAGCACCACCCTAGGATAAACTTGCGCCGAGGCCTTCTCAATAAGCAACATGATAATCGGTCCATAGATAGGGCACTTGCACTCAGAGATGGCGGAGACCAGTTCAGACCACATGACATGAGAGATATCCAAGAATTCTCAGTGTTTTCTTCCTTCTCATGCTGGCAGAAAAGAAGCATGTCCACAAGGAAAGAGTGTACCATATCCAGGTTTCCAATGAGAGGAAAGAGGGTCTCCCTAAATATGCGATGGAGAATGTCCATAAATACAGGTAGCTCATAGGTCTCCTTCTGAGTCATTGGGTGAATCCTCAAAGTACAATATGGCCAGAGAGATTGCTTGTGAGTGGAAGTTGCATTGCGGTGAGGGCGAAAACCAACTGGGCGCGCAAGACCGTGATCTTCAACTCCAAGTAACTCCATGAAGGCCTTCCACTTTGTCTCCCACCCAATCGAAGTCCGAATAGCCTAGAGGGTTGAAGCTTGCTCCTCTTGGGTACCATAAGCCAAAGTTCGGGGTATGAGCCAAATATCGAAAGATTCGCTTAACCGCCACAAAGTGGCTTTCCTCAGGTGCGGCTTGAAACCGTGCACAAATTCCCACACTCAACATGATATCTGGTCTAGATGCACAAAGGTAAAGCAAGGAGACAATCATGGAGTGAAATACCTTTTGATCCACCGCTTTACCATTGGGATCTATGTCAAGTTGGCATTTGACGGGCATTGGAGTGGAAGCCGGCTTGACATCACTTAGCTTGAATCTCTTGAGCATGTATTAAGTGTATTTGTCTTGGTTGATGAAGGTTCCTTCTCTTTGTTGCTTGATTTCGAACCCGAGAAAAAACTTCAACTCTCCTATCATGGACATCTTGAACTTTGAGGTCATGAGAGCGGCAAATTCCTCATTGAAAGCTTTGTTAGGAGAACCAAAGATAATGTCATCAACATATAGTAGGCACACAAACAACTCCCCTTTAATCTTGTTAATAAAAAGAGTGGGGTCGATTTTCCCAATTTCAAACCCACGATCTTGCAACAACTCGGTAAGGTGGTCATAACACGCACATGGGTCTTGTTTAAGGCCATAGAGTGCCTTATCGAGTTGGTACACATGATCGGGGAAATAGGGATCCTCGAACCCGGGGGGTTGTTTGACATACACCAACTCATTAATAGGACCATTGAGAAAAGCACTCTTCACATCCATTTGTTGCAACTTGAAGTTATGATGAGAAGCATAAGCAATCAGTAAACGAATAGATTCAAGGTGAGCAATGGGAGAAAAGGTTTCACCGTAGTCGATACCCTCGACTTGGGAATAGCCTTGAGCTACCAAGCGAGCCTTGTTGCGGACAATAATCCCATGAGAATCTTGCTTGTTCTTGAATATCCACTTGGTTCCAATGACATTATGGTTCCCCGTTGGCCTTGGCACCAATCTCCACACCTTGTTGTGCTCAAAGTTATTGAGTTCTTCATGCGTGGCGTTAAGCCAATCCATATCTTCGAGCGCCTCATAGACCTTTTGGGGTTTAACACAAGAGACAAACGCATGATGTTCACAATAGTTTGCCAATTGTCTGCGAGTGCTTACCCCCTTTCGAATGCTTCCAGGCACATTTGTCATGAGATGACCCTTGGTAGAGAGCTTGGATGCAATCTTGGCGGCACGACGCTCCAATTCCTCCTCAGGAGTGAGTTGAGGAGCGGTTACTTGATTATATAGAGCGTCGTCTTGAGCTTGTTCTTGATCTTGAGCTTGTTCTTGACCTTGAACTTGCTCGGAGGAGAGAACTTGACCTTGGGCATCACTTGGTGGTTCAACAACATCTTGAGGTTGATCTTGCCCTTGGTCTTGTTCATGAGGTTGAGGGCCTTCACTTTGTTCTTCGGAAGTGTGTGGGCCTTGGGTTGGTGATGGTTCCACTTGAGTGGAACATTGTCCTTCTCCTTCGGCCACAAGGGGTTCCTCAATGGGTAGGATAAAACCAACACACATTCTTCTTATGGCTTGGGGAGGAATTTCATCACCTACATCACAAGTGCCACTTTGCTCCACTTGGGAGCCATTATTCTCATCAAAATCCACGTTACACATCTCCTCAATAAGTCCCGTGGACTTATTGAGGACACGGTAAGCATGAGATTTTGTAGCATAACCAACAAATATGCCCTCATAAGCTCTAGCCTCGAATTTAGACACACAGACACCTTTCTTGAGAATGAAACACTTACACCCGAACACCCGGAAGTACTTGAGGTTGGGCTTGTTACCGGTGAGTATCTCATATGGAGTCTTGTTCAAGCTTTTGCGGAGATAGAGCCGATTGAATGCATGACATGCAGTGTTGATGGCTTCGGCCCAAAAGTTGTATGGAGACTTGAACTCTGCCATCATGGTCCTTGCCGCATCCATCAACATCCGGTTCTTCCTCTCCGCTACACCATTTTGTTGAGGGGTGTAAGGTGCGGAATATTGATGTTTGATCCCCTGATCACTAAGAAACTCATCCAAGGTGTAGTTCTTGAACTCGGTGTCATTGTCACTTCTTATTGTCAAGATCTTTGTATTGTGTTGTCGTTGAGCTCCAAGTTAATGACGGTTTGTTGGGTCTCACTCTTCCTCTTGAAGAAGTACACCCAAGTGTATCTTGAATAGTCATCCACAATCACCAAGCAATACTTTCTACCCCCAAGGCTATCAAAGGATGGAGACCCAAAGAGATCCAAGTGAAGGATCTCCAAAGGCCTCTTTGAGTAAATGATAGTTGTGGGAGGGTGAGCCTTCTCATGTAGCTTTCCTTCAATGCATGCACTACAAGCATGATCTTCGGCAAAACTAACATGTGTTAGTCCACGGACATGGTCCCCCTTTAGAAGACTTTGCAAAGATGTCATATTGACATGGGCTAAACGACGATGCCAAAGCCATCCCACGTCAACTTTAGCCATTAGGCATGTCGCGGTCTTAGTGGGTCGCTCTGAAAAGTTAACCACGTAGAGACCGTTCTCGACATGCCCAACAAAGGCTACTTTAAGAGTCTTTCTCCACAAGAGGGCCATGGTATCAATATCAAAGAAGGTGGAAAATCCCATGATTGCAAGTTAACGAACGGAAAGTAAATTGTTTGCAAGGGACTCAACAAGCATGACCTTCTCGATTGTGAGATCATGAGAAATGACAACCTTGCCAAGCCCCAATACCTTAGAGGACGTGGCATCACCCCACTCGACATTGGTGGGCACAGATGGAATCTTTTGCACGTCCACCACCAAGTCCTTGCTTCCGGTCATATGATTAGTGGCTCCACTATCGAGCAACCATGATCCCCCACCGGAAGCAAACACCTACAAGAGATCAATGCTTGGTTTTAGGTACCCATTTTGTAATGGGTCCTTTGATGTTAGTGACAAGGGTCTTAGGAACTCAAATAGACCATTCAATGTACTCATAAGGAGAACCAACAAATTTAGCATAAACATGCCCATCACTAGCACGGCATAACACATAGGAAGGGTTAAAGTCGCCGGCTTTGTTGGAAGGGGTGGCATTGCCCTTCTTGACACCACCACCCTTCACATTGTTCTTCTTTTCCTTAGAGGCACCCTCTCCCTCTTCGACCGAAGTTTGCATGAGAGGAGGAGGTCGTTTGGCCTTGTCATTCTTCTTCTTGTTCTTGGACTTGGGTGCGAACCCAATCCCTTCCTTGACCATAACTTCCTTTTGATTGCTCAAAAGATCGTTGAGGTTCTTCTCACCTTGTATGCACGACACAAGGCCTTTCTAAAGTTGCTTCTTCAACTTTGCATTCTCCTCAACAAGACGCACATGCTCACAACAAGGGTTAGTAGCATTTGCATTATCAATTAAAACCATATGAGGGAAAGCGGCTTTCTCCTTGGTTAGCCTCACTTGGATTTGATCATGAGACTCTTTAAGACTAGCATGAGTACTCTTCAAGGCCTTGTGACCCTTGTCAAGTATATCAAACTCCTCCTAGAGTCTAGCAAGATCAACACCAAGTTTGGCCTTCTCGGAATTTAGCACACGAGACACAACAAGAACATGATCAAGATCATTCTTTAATTTAGCATGGTCATCGTTGTGTGACTCCTCAAGAGCCAAGGGATGACCACGCTCTTCCTCGAGAGCATTAGAGAGATCCGATATCTCATCGGCATAGTCACGACTATGGCCCTCCATCTTAGAGATGGTGTCTTTGTGAGCTTCGATCATGTCATTGGCTTCACCAAGTTGCTCCAAGAGAGCAACAAAGTGCTTATTGGATTTACCCTTGAGCTTACTCATAAAAGACTCAAACTCATTTTCCTCCACGTTGGACCCCCCACTTTCATCAATGCAATCCGTCAAGGAAGGATGAGTAATGATGGTAGTTTTGATGTTGGGGTTACCTTGTTGGTGGCTTTAGCCATGAGGCACTTGGCGGTGATGTTCTCATTGGGTGAGTCAAAGAGGGACGCCCATGGGGTTGTTGCAATGGCCACTGAGGGAGTCCTAGATTAAGGGGTCTCCGGATAGCCGGACTATATCCATTGGCCGGACTGTTAGACTATGAAGATACAAGATTGAAGACTTCGTCTCGTGTCCGGATTGGACTCTACTTGGTGTGGAAGGCAAGCTAGGCAATACGGATATGGATATCTCCTCCTTTGTAACCGACCTTGTGTAACCCTAACCCTCTCCAGTGTCTATATAAACCAAAGGGTTTTAGTCTGTAGGACAACAATCACAATATACAATCATACCATAGGCTAGCTTCTAGGGTTTAGCCTCTCTGATCTCGTGGTAGATCTACTCTTGTACTACCCATATCATCAATATTAATCAAGCAGGACATAGGGTTTTACCTCCATTAAGAGGGCCCGAACCTGGGTAAAACATTGTGTCCCCTGCCTCCTGTTACCATCCGGCCTAGACGCACAGTTTGGGACCCCCTACCCGAGATCCACCGGTTTTGACACCGACATTGGTGCTTTCATTGAGAGTTCCGCTGTGTCGTCGCCATCAGGAAGGATGTCTCGTCCCGTCTTTAAAGACGACACTGTTGCTGAGGGAGCTTTGGCTATTGGCCAAACTCTCCGGCTAGGTGGTTTTCTTATAACCGCCTGTTCGGCCGCTGCGCCGACGATGACTTCTTGGGTAATCGAAAGCAACCTTCATGTCAACTCAGAAATCGCCGAGCAGTTAGATCCAATGGAGCTCTCTTCCCTGAATGAGCTCTTGGATCGCATCGCCGCCCTGGGAGTCGCTACAGACTATGACCAGATTGGGCCTAAACCCGATCTGAGAGAGATCAACTCTCCCCAGGTCACCCATCACGTTGCAGTGGTGGAGGAACAATGTGGCAACCCTTCATCTATCATCAGGACTAGCTATGTCCGGATTCCCGATCCCTCCAAGCCGGATACCCGCGGAGGGGAGGACGTCACTCAAGGCCTGAACCTAGAATCAGGCAGCGGGCTAGATTTATCGGAAAACATCCAAGAATCCAAACTTCCGAGTTTGGAAACTCCTTGGCCCCTGAGTCTCAAATTGGGTGAGGATTCGGATTCGATTCCACCCACCCACCCAAACATACGCGGTCTATCCCAAATTAGGCAAGAGCCCGAAGAAACAGTACACCATTATTGGGCCAGATTCCTCTTGGTCATGAACAGGATAAAGGACTGCCACGAGGAAGACGCAATTTCATTCTTCTGCAATAATTGCACGGACAAGGGAATCCTCAACGCCATAAGTCGCCGCGAAATTACACGCTTTGCCGACTTGGTGTCCATAGTACGAAAGTATTGTGCGATGGAAAGCGCCTGGAAAACCGAAATAAAATTTTGGGATAATTCGGCCCTGAATACAAACCCAGTCCGAAATAAAAGGGTGCATTATCACAATACACCTGGGTTAACTACCAAAAAGCAAAAGCCCTCTACGGGGCAAGGAACCGTACTGGAGGGATGGCTCAACGGACCCTGCAAAATTCATAGTACAACGGATGCAATACCAACGCACAGCCTTAGAGCATGTTGGATACTCCGGCAGGTGGCCAAAAGTGGTGAGGATCTACTCCTCCCAAATACCACAGAGCACCATCCCGTGGACTACGGTGTTAACGGTCTTTGAGACCTTCGCGTCAAACAATAGACGCAAGCGAACACTCCACAGCATGGCCGAAATCTGCCACATAGCAGAAATAAATCCTTGGAGTGACACGGCTATTACCTTCAATGCCAGTGACGAACCTAAATTCTGAACAGCCCGAGCACCAGCCGCACTGGTCCTCAGTCCAATCATGGACGACTTTCGACTCACCAAGGTACTCATGGATGGCGGCAGCGGATTAAATCTCATCTATGAGGAAACTCTTCAAAAGATGGAAATATACTAGAGCCGCATTGAGCAAAGTAGCACAACCTTTAGAGGAATCATCCCCAGTCGGGAAGCACGCTGTGCTGGGAAAATCACACTAGACGTGGTATTCGGCACGCCGGATAATTACAGGTCTGAAGAAATTACATTCCAAGTGGCCCCTTCAGCAGCGGATACCATGCTCTATTAGGGAGGGAGGCGTTTACAATCTTCCAAGCCATACCCAATTACGGGTACATGAAGCTCAAAATGTCTGGGCCCAACGGAATCATCACTCTTGCTAGTGATCCGGACATAGCACTCCGCGCCGAAAATAAGACAGCTGCACTGGCCCTTGAGGCACTATCCGAAGCCCTAGCGGCCGAGGAACTAACTGCGCTGCGCTCCACGGTGAACAGGGACGACGTGATACTCGATAAAAGATCCAAGTCCACCTCCTTTAAACTGGCGGACGAAATAGTCAAATTACCAGTCCATCCAACGGACCCTACAAAAACAGCTTCCATCGGGGCACAATTAAACCCTGATGTCGATGCCGCACTGCGAGAGTTCCTACGCGAGTACTGGGACATTTTTGCCTAGCACCCTTCAGACATGCCAGGAATCCCACGCAGGCGGGCTGAGCACAACCTAAATATCCTAAAAGGATTCAAGCCAGTCAAGCAGGCTCTTTGACATTTCTCCGAACCTAAGAGACAAGCCATGGAAGAGGAACTAGCCAAGCTATTGGAGGTCGGATTCATCAGAGACATAAAACATCCGGACTGGCCAGAAAACCTGGTGATAGTACCAAAGAAGGACAAATCCCAGCGCTTGTGCGTCGATTTTAAGGACCTTAATAAGGCCTGCCCAAAGGATCCCTTCCCCCTCCCCCGCATCGATCAAATCATTGACGCTACCGCAGGACATCATTCATTATGTTTCCTCGACGCATACTCCGGCTACCATCAAATTAAAATGGCAGAGCCAGACCAAGCCGCAACGGCATTCATCACACCATACGGCCCATTCTGCTTCAACACAATGCCCTTCGGACTCAAAAACGCCGGCGCAACATATCAGTGCATGATTCAGACATGTCTGGAAAACCAGATCGGCAAAACAGTGGAGGCATACGTAGACGAAGTGGTCGTTAAAACCAAGCATGTCGAAACTCTAGTAGACGACTTGAGGCTCTTAATTCGACAACCTCCGAACATATCACATCAAGCTCAATCCGAAAAAATGCGTTTTCGGCATACCAGTCGGAAAGCTCCTGGGATTCATTGTCTCCAGTAGAGGCATTGAAGCTAAGCTGGCCAAAATCTGAGCGTTGTCACAGTTGGCTACCCCAACAGACCTCAAACAAATACAAAAATTGACTGGATGTGTGGCGGCTCTAAGCCGCTTTATCTCCCGCTTGGGAGAAAAGGCATTACCCCTTTATCGCCTCCTCCGACGCACTGAACACTTCGAGTGGACGGATGCCGCCACGGCCGGACTCAACGAAATAAAAGCAATATTGGCAACAAACCCAGTCCTGGCCGCGCCAAACATTGGCGAACCAATGCTATTATACATTGCGGCAACTCATCAAGTAGTAAGCGTAGTGCTCGTCGTCGAGCGAGAAGTGGACGGACACAAATTCCCCCTTCAAAAGTCGGTTTACTATGTATCCACTGTCCTTACTCCATGCAAATCACGGTACCCGCATTATCAAAAGATAGCGTACGCGGTATTTATGGCATCCCGGAAGCTGCGACACTACTTTCAAGAGTGTTCGATAACGGTAGCCTCGGAAGTACCACTTAACGATATTATAAACAACCGCGACGCGACAGGCCGGATTGCCAAATGGGCCATTGAGCTCCTCCTGTTCGACATAACTTACAAGCCACGGCGAGCTATTAAGTCGCAAGTTTTGGCTCACTTCGTCGCTGAGTGGACGTAAGCCGAACTCCCTAAAGAGTACGGCACATATTCAAACTGGATCATGCACTTCAACGGCTCCAAAATGTTGGCTGGTCTGGGGGCTGGCGTCATCTTGACGTCCCCAACAGGAGCTACCATTCGATACGTACTACAGATAATGTATACGGACTCCAACAACACAGCCGAATATGAGGCCCTTCTACATGGTCTCCGGATGGCAGTATCCATGGGCATTCAACGCCTAGAGGTGCGCGGGGATTCGAACCTCACGATATCCCAAATAAATGGAGACTTTGATGCCAAGGATCCGAAAATGGCAGCTTATCGCAATGTCGTCCTAAAAATGTCAGCTCGGTTCGAGGGGCTCGAATTTCACCATGTGGCTCGGGAAAACAATTAGGTGGCGGATATCCTCGCCCGCATCGGCGCAAAACGCGACGCGATCCCTCCCAACATATTTCTGGAAAGGCTCTTCAAGCCATCCGTAGCATGGGAAGGGGACACTGGTAACAACAGTCCGGACCCGGCCAAAATACCCGATACCGAACTCTCTGACACAATCGGAGGCTACGCCACCGAAATAACACATTCAGCCCACGAAACAACGGCCATTATTGCCCCGTGGACAGAACCATTCCTGGCCTACCTAACTAGACAGGAACTTTCGGAGGACCAAAATGAGGCACGCTGCATAATCCGGTGATCCAAGGCCTACAGGGTCCATGAGGGAGAATTGTACAAAAAAAGCGCTACCGGAGTCCTTCAAAGGTGCATCTCCGAAGAGGAAGGGCGGAACCTTTTGGCAGAAATTCACGCCGGACTCGGCGGTCATCTCGCCGCAGCCCGGGCTCTTGTAAGCAAGGCCTTCCATACAGGATTCTATTGGCCAACGGCCCGGGCAGATGCACAGGACTTGGTCCAACGTTGCGCCGGTTGCCAGCTCTTTGCAAATCATAGCCACATGCCACCCACCGCCCTCCAAACAATCCCCATTACATGGCCCTTCGCGGTCTAGGGGCTTGACATGGTTGGATCCCTTAAAGGGGGAACCCACAGGAAAAAATACTTATTGGTCATGGTGGATAAATTCACCAAACGGATAGAGGCTAAACCGGTTAAAATAGCCGAATCCGGACCGGTGATAGATTTCATATCCGGGGTTGTACACCGTTACGGCATCCCCCACAGCATCATCACTGATAACGGCACGAACTTCACGGCCGACGAGGTAAAACTCTGGTGCAGCAAAATGGGCATCAAGCTCGATTATGCTTCAGTCTATCACCCACAAACCAACAGTCAAGTCGAACAAGCAAATGGTCTTATAATGAGCGGCATTAAACCCAGATTAGTGCGCTCCTTAACGGAGTCTGACATGCACTGGGTAGAGGAGCTCGACTCCGTACTCTAGGGGCAGCGGACCACGCCGAATCGTAGTACCGGATATACACCGTTTTTATGGTGTACGGCGCAGAGGCGGTCCTACCCTGTGACATAATTCATGACTCACCTCGAGTGCGCATGTACGAAGAAAGAGAAGCCGAGCTCGATCGGCAGGACAGTCTGGACACCTTGGAAGAAGAGCGCGACGTAGCCAAAGCCCGTTCCGCATTTTACCAGCAACAGGCTCGCAGATACCAAAGCAGAGAAGTACGGGCCAAAACTTATAACGTTGGCGAACTAGTTCTATGGCTGTCGGATAAGAAAAAGAACAAGTTCGAGCCCAAATGGGAAGGTCCCTTCATTATCGACCAAGTTTTGACCGGTGGAGCGTACCGACTGCGGGATGCATCGACTAGTCGACTCGAGCCGAACCCATGGAATGCAGCCAGGCTTCGAAGATTCTACGCCTAGCACCAGACTTTATGTTAGTCCCCTCCCTTTGTCCATTTTCTGCATATGCATCATCTGTCTTGTTTCCCTTTCTTTCTTTTATTTCTCTAGGCCTTCAAGGGTCACCTTGTGCCTCACTCATACATTACAGATGCGCTAGCCGCACTCTTCATACCTGGGGGCTTCTTTCATAGAAGCTTAAATTATTTACCTGGGCCTCACGCCCAACACATGTGTTATACTTCCGCATGTACCTTTTTTCACCATTATATGCATCGATATGATTTAAGTTTTGGCCAAGTTGGGTTGCCTACCTCTTGTATTTATGCCATACGTTCCCGTTAATTCAGGTAGGGCATAAGGGGAGCACCTCTGCGATTGTTACCGCCGGGTCAGCCAGACGTGTACCTCAGACTGGGTGAAGCCGAAAGCTAGCGTTCTTAATGCAATATTCGGTCAGTGAACAAAAGATGACTTTTATTTATTATCCATATCTGCCCCCAGATTCTTTTTCTGCGCTTCTTGTCGTAGTCCGGACATGCACTTTAGGGCATTCTTACCCAGGGAAAGGAACCCTTAACGGAACTATTCTCCCTGGAAGATGTTTCTTACTACCCATGTAATATAACATAACTAGTTGGGCAATTGTCTGATAAAGAACTAATGACCCCTACGCCTGGTCTCCACGCATGCCCTGGTTCTTACATAACCGAGAGGGTATTCGGATACACTCTGGACCATCGGGTCCCGAGGTCGAAGCAAAAAGGTCGGCCACGACAAACGATCTACAATCCGGCTAGAAGGCATTGTACATGTCACTTTAAAATTACATAGTCAATTTGACTGATTGAATTCCTCTTCAATACCATCCAATAGGCTGTCTAGTCTACAGTCATGTTGGGAATACTTTGCGGCCAATTCTACTTGGCCGTACACTAAGCTCACAGGGATCTCCTTCCCATCGGGCCCCACAGGTCCGACTTCGGCCATGTGGTTCGGGTCAGCCTTCGTGTACCGTGTCTTCACCATTGCCCAGGCTTCCCTGGCGCCCTGATGACAGGCCGATATCTTCCATAATCGGAAGCGCCGCCACGCTCCCTTTAGCTTTTCTGCAAGCTCTCCAAGGCCTTCGGGTATGGAGATGGATGGCCACAAGGCCTGGGCGACGCCTTGCATCACCTGCCAAACTCGTTTGTGCAGCTGTGAGAGCTCGGGAAGAAGGTCACCCGTTGAACCGGGCATTTCCTCGGTAGGACGACCTGTTAGCATACCTACAGACATAACTCTGTCAGCCAGCTTCCTCGCCGAACTCTTTTTCAAAGTTCGTTCAAGCACTTACTAAATATACCGCGTCGAAGCCGCCGATTTTCCTTAATAGAGTCCGACAGTTGGGCACGAACATCTTGTAGTTCCACGCCCAGCTTGGTGTTGGCATCTAGGAGATCATTTTTCTCCTGCCTCACCCTCGTAAGCACGTTCACACCGGCCTTCAGCTGGCATAGGAGCTGTTGCTTATCCGGATTTACTCCAGTGTCATCTGCAATTTTATCGTCAGATCTGCATACACGCCGCATTCTATATGATACTTATCATTTGAAGGATATGTTACCAGAGGGGGTCTCCTTGGGCTCCCCTGCTGCGGCCAGTGCGGCCTGAAGTTGGGCTTTGCACTCTTCCAGCTCCTAGGACAGTTGAGTATTATTTTCTGTAAGAACCTGCATAACAAATGATCCTTAAATCAGTTATCCTAACTGTTTCAAGTCTCAGGGGCTACTAATATATATAATCACCAAATTTTCTCACCCGTATGTCTTTTACATACTGCTCCGTGGCTCTGGCTAGACCATTTTGAGCGGCACGGAGGTGCGCGTCTCCCGAATTGAAGGCAACCAATGCCTCTTGGGAGAAACAAGCGTCACGAAGAACAGTCCGGCGACGCCTCTAGTTCATGGCACTTTCCACCTCAGAATTGGTGGCGGACAGTTTATCCGCATCCTCTGTCGGAGGAGCACCCGGCGCACACCTCGTATTCATTCCCGCCTCCGAATCCGGCCTTGGAGCCTGGCTTGTGGAGGCGCGATTGGTAGCCTCTCCGGGTATAGTCCGGCGAGCACTCTTTTTCCTGAAAAGAAGGCATGGGCGTTAATACGCCTCTGAGAATAATGTCTTGCAATAAAGACGGCGCGCCGTACCGCTGCGCCGGTGTCTCAATCCGGACTACGGGTCTTTTCAGCCTGCCTGGCCTCGCGGCCCCTTGTTGGCCAGTCGCCGCAGGCTCGGCCTTCTGCCTCGAGGACCTCCCCTACAAAACACGGCTATTATACGGCGATCAAAAACACGCAAGGACGGATCCCTTTTTGAAGTGCTGGGACTTCGGTCTCAGTCACCTGTGAGGCTGGAACTAGCCCAGGGTAATCGGCCGTAATGGCCACCAAAGCATTATCATTGCTCGATTGGTAAAACACCCCATCGATCAGCTCCACAGATATGTTCGGATCCTCTTGGGAGGCCGGGTCAAGGGACCGTCCAGGGTCCTCGGGTTGTGGAGGGGGGTTGTTTATCTCCCTTACAGCCTGGCGCAGTTCCTGCATAGAAATCGCTAGACTGAATACTTAACTACGGAAATATGAAACGGATGGGCGAGAAAAAGTCTCCGCTTACCCAGCTCGGAGGATTGTACATAGAAAATCTGCCCTGCGGGTTGACACGAAGGAATTCCTCCTCTTCTCCCTTGTACAAAGTGGATAAGATCTTTATTAGATCAGCAACCGATCCCGGCCCTTTACGGCCGTAGCGGGTGGCGTCATCCTCCCCGTTGAAATCCCAAATGGGGTGGCCTCTATACTGAAGTGGCCGCACCCCCCGCATGATACATATGGACATGACCTCGACCATGGTCAATCCGGATCGAGCTAAAAAAATTATCCGGCTCATTAGGTAAAGAACGTCCCTGTCATCTTCCTCCAGGGGGCTCCGTGGACGCCAGCTCCGGCGCTTCTTCAAAGGGGCGTTGTGGAACTCAGGAAGGCCGATCCGAATAGGATCCGGGAGGGGGACGTCTTCTATATAAAACCATTCTAAAGGCCAGTCTTCGGACGTCTTCTTTGGGGTTCCGGACAGGTATCTGGTCCCGGCAACACGCCACACTTCGGCTCCGCCCACTTGATATATTGACCCCTTTTGAGAATGGGACACAAGGCAGAACAGCTTCTTCCACAGAGCGAAATGAGCCTCACAGCCCAAAAACAACTTGCAAAGGGCTACGAATCCCGCGATATGCAGCATGGAGGCGGGCGTAAGGTTGTGCAACTGGAGGCCGTAGAACTCCAGGAGCCCCCGGAGAAACGGATGAATTGGGAATCCGAGCCCTCCTACCAAATAAGGGACAAGGCATACCCGCTCTCCCTTGGAGGGATTGGGAAGGCTCTCCGCTTGCTCTCCGCCATTATAGGTGGTGAGCCCGGCTCGAACCGGGACCATGTACGCTGGGGGAAGAAATCCCTTGGTCTGAAGCATCACTAATTTGCTGTGCAGGACGGAACATCTCTCCCAATCTCCAGGCTTGGAGCTAGGGGAGCGAGAGGAGGAGCTGCGTCGACCGGCCATGATGGAATGGATCTCTGTCGAGCGCGCTCCGATGAAGGCTCGCCAAGGGAGGATGGTGTGATTTGGATCTGAATCCTCATCTTTTTAATAGGCGGCTCATTCACACAGCTAGGGGGGTAAGTGTGAAAACACCCTGGCTCTTCACATTTGCTCGACACGTGGAAAGTGGCTATTATTGGGCGTGGAAGCCAAGGAGTGCAACATTCACAAGAAACCGGACACTATTTTGACAGGTACACAGAATTTGGAGAGGAACCCGCCTTGCAATGCCGAAGACAATACCGCATGCCGGACTCATCGTCATTGAAGCCTGGTTCGGGGGCTACTGAGGGAGTCCTGGATTAGGGGGTCTCCGGATAGCCGGACTATATCCATTGGCCGGACTGTTAGACTATGAAGATACAAGATTGAAGACTTCGTCTCGTGTCCGGATGGGACTCTACTTGGCGTGGAAGGCAAGCTAGGCAATACGGATATGGATATCTCCTCCTTTGTAACCGACCTTGTGTAACCCTAACCCTCTCTGGTGTCTATATAAACCAAAGGGTTTTAGTCCGTAGGACAACAATCACAATATACAATCATACCATAGGCTAGCTTCTAGGGTTTAGCCTCTCTGATCTCGTGGTAGATCTACTCTTGTACTACCCATATCATCAATATTAATCAAGCAGGACGTAGGGTTTCACCTCCATTAAGAGGGCCCGAACCTGGGTAAAACATCGTGTCCCCTGCCTCCTGTTACCATCCGGCCTAGACGCACAGTTCGGGACCCCCTACCCGAGATCCACTGGTTTTGACACTGACAGCCACGGAGGCCATGGCAACGGTCTCACCGTATTCATCACCATCATCCTCATTGTACTCTTCTTGTACTACCAATCCCTTGGGAGGAGTCTTCTTGGTGAAGTGGTTTTTGTTTGGAAAAGACTTGACCTTGTCCTTCCGAATGAGCTTGCCACCATTGTCTTCCCTCTTCTCATAGGGGCACTTCGCAACAAAGTGGCTCACATTGCCACAATTGTAGCAAGTACTCACACATTGCTTGCCCTTGGCGCCACTTGAGTTGCTCTTGTTGAAGTTGGGCCTTGAGTTCTTCTTGCTCCAAAATTGTCTTGAAGCGGGAGCCATGTGCTCATGATAATCATATTTTGTATCCTCGGGGTTGCTCTCCTCTTCTTCCTCTTCCTCCTCTTCTTCCACACCCTTGGCTTTCAAGGCAAGGTTGGGCTTCTTTGCTCTTTGAGAACGCAACACCGCATTGTCGGCTGTCTTGTCCAAGATACTCATTGCCACAAACTCACCCAACACTTCACTTGAGGACAAGGTGTGGAAGTCCGGCCTTTGACGGATGACGGAGGACATGGCCTTATGGTATAGCATAATGGCTTTGAGAAACTTTTGCTTGATCCAATTGTCATTTGTATCCTTGCTCCCATGATCTCGGAGTGAAACTGTGAGTGTGGTTAGTCTTCGGTAGAGCTCACGAGGTTCTTCACCTTCATTCATAGCAAATTCATCGGCTTCATCTTGCACCACTTCATAATTGGAGCGTTGAATGCTTGCGCTTCCCTTGTAAAGGGAAACAACATGGTGCCATGCTTCCTTTGCCATGGTGAATGGTCGGAGATGCGCAATATCTTAAGGAGGGATTGCATCTTGGATGATGAAGAGAGCATTCTCGTTGAATTGATGATCCGCGGCTTCTCTTGGAGTGAAGTTGCTTGGGTCATGCGGACAGAAACCTTGCTCAATGATTCTCCAAAGGTTAGTATTCACATGATTTAAATGACGTTTAAAGCGATATACCCAAGCGTCAAAATCCTCACTTTTCACAATCTTAGGAGGAGAACCGGCATGATTTAAATGAGTGGAGGGAATCGGTCCTCCATAGGTAAGTGGAGGTTCCACATGGGCAAAGATGCCATTTCCACTTTTACCACTAGACAAAGGAATTTTATCACTAGAAGCTTCCCCCTTGTCGGAGTTGGCAACCGTCACCTTGTTAGTGGGATCAACCATTTCCAAAGGTGCGGTGGATAATTTAAGACCATCAAGAAAATCCTTAAGCACGCCTTTGACCTCGCCCGTCATGGAGGTTTTAAATGTGTCCAAGGCCACATTGAGTTCCTCACGTGAGACCAAGGTTCCCCCATCGGCCGTAGAAGACGATGGAATCACAACGGGGCGCTCCTCCTCACCGTCTACGGTGTCAACCATACTCTTCGGACGACAGAGTCCTTAATAAAGAGACAAGGCTCTGATACCAATTCAAAGGATCAATATAGTTCACTAGAGGGGGGTGAATAGGCAACTAACAATTTTTAGCTTTTCTTTATCAATTTAAATTTTGCATCAAAGTAGGTTGTCTAGATATGCAACTAGGTGAGCAACCTATATGATGCAACAATAATAAGTACACAAGCAAGCAAGGGATGTAACACAAGATAAGCTTGGACGAGTAAAGGGACGAGATAACCAAGAGTGAAGCCGATGAAGACGAGGATGTGTTACCGAAGTTCCTTCCCTTTAAGAGGAAGTACGTCCCCGTTGGAGCGGTGTGGAGGCACAATGCTCCCCAAGAAGCCACTAGGGCCACCGTATTCTCCTCACGCCCTCACACAATGCGAGACGTCGTGATTCCACTATTGATACCTTTGAAGGCAGCGACCGAACCTTTACAAACAAGGTTGGGGCTATCTCCACAACTCAATTGGAGGCTCCAACGATACCACGGAGCTTCACCGCAATGGAATATGGCTCCGAGGTGACCTCAACCGTCTAGGGTGCTCAAACACCCAAGAGTAACAAGATCCATAAGGGATTAGTGGGGGAATCAAATTTCTCTTGGTGGAAGTGTAGATCCAGGCCTTCTCAAGCAATCCCCAGAGAATCAACAAGTTTGATTGGCTAGGGAGATAGATCGGGCAAAATGAGCTTTGGAGCAACAATGGAGCTTGAGAGAAAAAAGACCAAGTCAACTTGGAGAAGAAGACCTCCTTTTATAAGGGGGAAGCAATCCAACCGTTACCCCCGCTCAGCCCCGTACAGAGTGGAACTACCGCTGGGGGCAGTGGTACTACGGCTGTGGGCAGCGGTACTACCGCCCCCCATCGCGGTACTGCCGCACAGACTAACGAATGCCAGAGACAGAGTGGGATCTGGACCCAGGGCGGTACTACAGCGGTGGTAGGGGCAGTACTACCGCTTACGAGCGGTACTACCGCCTCTACTACCGCTGCCAGTGCCGCAAAACCCGACACAAGAGGCGACACCCTCGAGTCAAGGCGGTAGGAGTGCAGAACAGGAGCGGTACTACGGTCGAGAGCTCCATGCGGTACTGCCGCTGTGGAGTGGTACTATCGCTTATAGCTCTTGAGAGGTACTACCGCTAGGGTCCACGGTACTACCGCTGGGACCAGATTTCATAGAGAATGCAATGAGGGACCCACCAGCGAAGCGGGAAGGCGAAGAGGGTGCAAAGGAGATGTGTACGTGATGATTCCACCCTAGCCTATCCAATGCGGACCCCCTCTTGATAGTGCGGTGACCCCTACGAAACAAGTCCACCAAAACTGAAACGAAAGAGCTACACCATCTTCGCATAAAACTCCGAGGGGAAGAAATCGTGCCAAAGGATGAATCTCTGAAATACTCAATGCACATGATTAGTCCGCAAAGGCCTTGTCATCAAACACCAAAACTACTTAGAGAGAGACATGCCTTAACAGTTACTCTTGTTGGAGATATGCCCTAGAGGCAATCATGTGTAACATTCCCAATTTTTCCAAATTTTGGAATGTTAATAATAGGATAATATTGATTGAATTGCTCTGATTTTCATGGGGAATTAAAACTTTTTGAGTCCTTGTTTAAATTCTTTTTTTCAAACCATGTTAAAAATTGGATAACATTTTTTGTCCAATAAAAAAATATGGTTGGGAAAGTTTATTCAAGAATTCAAAGGGCATTCAATTCTTTTGGAATATTTTGAAACCACATTCAAATATATGAGTGAGAATAAAATGACTTTCTCAAATGTGGTGGATTAATGTTCCATTCGGGGTTCTTTGAATTTTTTAGTTTCATTGGAATTGGATCTTATATGGAATTTTAATGCCATTTAAATATTTCCAAATTATTCAAATACAATTTAATGAGAGGAGATAATGTGACTTATCCAAAAATATATTTGGAAATATCTAATATGACACAATTATTGTTTTTGCATTTATTTGTTGTGAGTTAATTTCTTAAAACAAAACTATATAAGTTTTGTCGCCTAAAAAATATTTTTAATAAAATAAATGTGTCCATAGAGCATTAGACTAAATATATGAATAATAAAAAATTATTTCTGCATAAAGCTATTTGTACCTAAGTACAAGTGTTATTCTTGTGGGTAGCAACATTTTTTCTCTCTAAAGATGTTTCTTTAAAAAAAACATGCAGCCAAGGCCCACGAAGGTTAGCGTCCCCACGACCCAACTGGGTCATCTTCTTCCTTGTACGTTTCATGGCAGGAGCCAAGAGAACGCACACATCACACCTTCCAGCGCCCCACCCCCTCCCCTTCCTCTCCCTCGCCCCAAAACTCATCTGAACGGATCCCCCACTCTGTCCTAACTCTTTCTCTTCCGTTACACGCACTAAACTGCACCCTAATGGCCACCTAGAGCAGCCGTAATGTTCGCCATTAACACCATAATGTCGACGGACGCCCCGCTCGAATTCTGACCTCCGCGAGCCCTATAAAAAGAACCCCACGAGCCCCTATCGGCCCTCGTCCGAAGCCCTCTCCTTTTGGGAGCTATCTACTTCCCCATCCCGATCAATTGCTCGTCGGAGTTCGGAAACTCCGGCGGCCGCTCCACGCCGCTCCGGGACGAGGCCGAGCCCGGGACATTACCCAACGGACTTCCCTCATCGACCTCTTCGCCGTCCTCCTTCTACTTCACGTCAGGGAGCTTCTTCCACAACTCCAACGACCTTCTTTTCCAACTCCGGCGACCAACTCCGGTGAGCTCTCTCTAAATCCCGTAATTCTTTTATTCAGAAAAATATCCAAACTTCGGAAATTCGTATCTCCCAAACCGTATGTCCGATTTTGACAAATAAGATACCTCCGGATTCGCTGAAACCTGTACTTTTATATGAAATTATAAAATCTCACTTTTGGTCAATTTAAAATTTAGTTTTGATTTAAATGGTAAGATGAGTATTTTCACTATATCTTTTATTCTATAAATCATATAAAAATGTTTTATATATGAAAGTTGGACCTTATGACCTCACCATTCTGTTGGAACTCATAGAATAATTTTTCAATGATGTTTAGTCACTGTTTTAGCATCATCACCTTAATTTGACTTTCTTTAATCATAATATAATAACTTTATTAGATTGAATTTGATTCTTCAGTAGAAATCCTTAGATAGATGAGACTTCTCTGGTCATTCGATATCACCACAAAACTTTGAAGTTACAAGATTAAGGATTTAATCCTTTTATCTCGAAACTTATGCCATGTCAGTTTTATTTAACCCAAGTCAAATATTCCGAATAATCTCATGATAGAATTTGTTGTAAGAACTTGTCTCACAACCCATCTTCTATATCAAATCAAGATCTTCACTTAGTATCACTTGATCCAACCCTAGGATATGACTATGTCTTGTCTCGTTTAAGACCAAACTTGATCCTATCTCAAACCATAGCCACGTCGTGCTAATTATCCTACGAATGTATTTATTGTGAATTTGTATCTTTTATTTGGATCTTCATTTGCAATTGTTGTGTGTTAAGTTATTTTCTTATATCGTTAGATATATCGTAAGGTGAAGGAGAGACGACTCGAAGTAGAATATATCAACTTCAAGAACCAGGCAAGTCGCAATTTGATCATGCTCTGACCTATATTTTTATATTATGCATATCTCTTTGAATTTAAATACTATGCATGTTTTACAAAAGTTTTACAAAGTATTATTACTAGCTAGAGCCATAGGTTCAAGACTTGTAAACACGCTTGGCCACGCTTGCATAAAATGGGTGGGACGAAAACCAAAATTGTTTTAAACCTTTAAACTTGCCTTCTTTGGGGCAACGTTTTGTGGAAACTGTTAAAAACAAAATTATATACTATTTTACTTCTACTCTCTAGGCGGAATGGTATTGACGGGAGCGTCTACAAGTGATTGCGCCCAATCGGGGTCTTGCAGTGAATGCGCCCGACTGGGGTCTTGCACACAGGTTTTTGGTGGGGACCGCCGTCCAGGGGACTGAGAACTTCCAAGTACAGTTTGATGTAGCTTCCAGTACAGCTACATGCTACTATGGGCTCTGGCTTAGCTTAGTACTAACGGGAAACCCTACCCCAGGACCGCCATCGGAGAGAGGCCTTCGTGCCGAAGTTGTGGGCAGCTTGGCGGTATAGGGGGCTGTTACGGAAAGGCTTTGTCTCAATATCCTCCTAGTCGCACACCCAAGTGTGTAACGATAAACGGGGTTGGTTGTGTCATGTGGGGAACGTGTACGACCTCTGTAGAGGGTTAAACCTAATCGATTAGCCGTGCCCCCTGTTACGGGCAATTTTGAGCAACTGAAGACTTGGACTGAAGAAGAATCTCCCCCCTCTTTTCTAAAAATCTATTTTAAGGGTTAAAGTTGAGGAATGAGCACAGTGAATGTGTTTCACCTCAACCTTATGTATGTTTTAAAACTATTTTGGAGACTGAGCACTGGTGCGTATATCCAAGTGTCTGACTCCTACTTTTTATACTAAAAACTATTTCTATTCCAAAGTAGTTTATAAAATTTAGTATAGGAGAAAATTGGCTTTACGCAAATGAAACCTCCACAATTCTTACCCTGCATATATATTCTGTTAAACTTTCCTTTGCAACTTGCGAGTACATTCCACATACTCACCTGCACCTGTCATGTGCAGATCTTGACAGATTAAGAGACGATAGGGTTATGGTCTACACTCAACGAGCCCAGTGGCGTTGATGGAGCCTAACTTAGTGACTACGTATTATTCCGCTGTATTATCTGCCAGCTTGAGCTGTGCCTAAGGTCTGATTTATATATATCTGGATCTATCGTTGTAGTAGAATGATGTATGTCTTACTGATATTCATTTTTGTTACTGTGTGTGCTAGCTATGATCCAGGGATAGCATAGTAAGCACAGAGACTTGGATTCTACCAAATCCGGGTCATTACGAAATGGTATCAGAGCATACATTGGTTGTAGGACGTGACCCTGGAAATGGCTTAGAAATAGGAAGAACTTGATATGAACAACTTATATTTTCAGTAGTAATAATAGCATTCTTGTATCCTCTTGTGTTCTTTACTAAGTTCTCGCCTTCTTTCAAAATCTTAGATGGAAACCTCAGACTCCAATGACCTTGAAACTGAAGTTTACATCATGGAAAGGTTATTTCATGGAAATGATGGTAAAACAAAGGCGTCTCCAATACTGGTTTACATCCAAGAAGTTAAAGAAGGACTGAAGACACTCAAGACCAAGATGGTTGTGAAGATTACCACCACAAAGGAATATCCTACTTGAATCCAAGCCCACCATGAGAGTTGTAAAATAAACAGAAGAGTGCGATTAGTGTGCCCGACCATGCCAACTCATGTGGATGAAGGTACCATAGGAATTGTTTGTTTGAAATCTATGAGTGAATTTGGAGTTTTATTGGAGTTCTTCGCCATTGATTTGATGTTGTTGTCATTTGAGTTGTATGATTTAAAACCTTGCGTTATTAGGATACGAATTCCGTAGGTATGTACTATTTAATTCAACCTTGAGAGGTGCAAGTTACGGATGATTAGTAGGATACCTTCAAACGGGTGAAGCATCACACACTGAAGACTTCCAAGAACTGAAGGATTGAAGACTTTAGGAAGAAACTGTAGTAAACGAGCCTGTTATAAACGCTAAGAACATTGAGATATGAGTTGGTTGTTGATTGTGGCATGTGTGTGTGTCCATCTCTTTTCCTTCCTAAGCTCTATCTCACCTAGACCAAAACCTTAAACTATAGACAAACCAACCACTAAACGTTTCCTCGTGGAAACAACCACATTTCTTCGAAGGAGATACATACCTTGTTTTTTTGAACTCTACCTTTCCTTTCACCTGCAGATGGCAACCCTTTACGAGTCATTCCACAAGGGCCCAGAAATGATCATGACTTCTACTAGAGACCATAATTTTCCAAAGATCTTGAAGGATATAATGGGACATATTCACCTTGAAGGAGATGCTGTCTACAAGGGTTATCCTTTCATTGAAAATGGAGTGGAACTTTGGTACATGGAACTACACCTCTTCCGTGAAAAAGGAGTTTGTCCAAAGACTACTGGGCAATACTTTTCATTTCCCGAGTACCTCGAACCACCTTCTTCGACTCTGTTCGTGAAGCTGCCATGGAAGCAATACGTCAGATTGGGGAAATCCTTGAAGCCAGACTCCGTCATGCCCAAGAGTATTTGTGGGAAGTATATGCTGAGCTGATGGACATGAAGTTCATGGCTGCCGTGAAGGAGCATAGGATTAAAGAGTTCAAGGACGACATCGCACGTTTTCAGCTGGACTAAACTTCTTACGAAGGAATAAGGAATAATGTTGGGTTTACACGCTTGACCATACCAATCCATGTGGATGGCAGCACTTGTAATAATCTATTTTGAACTCGAAGTTGTACGAGAGGTTAAAGGATGTAATAAGGAATCTATTATAAGGAGAATGCAACTCTGGCACACAAAAGTTCTGCTATTTCTCGGATGTAAGTTATAACACGACTGCATAGTCAACATCACCCAAAAGTGTTTTACTAGGTTTATAGGTGAAGACCTCTTTAAGAGGAGTGAGGAAGACCGAGTGTTAGAACACGCGGGTCACCTGTCTACATATGAAGTAATGATTTGAGTACGAGATGGATTGGCCCCCATACCAGAGACTCTTATTATATACTTTCCTATGTGTGATTGGTAAACCGGAGAGACTTGAACCCTAAGAATAGTGTCGTTGCGCAAGCCTAAAACCATAGAATGGTAAGACGTATTACCCTAACGTAGGTGGTATGGTAAGGAAGGAACATGAAGGAGTTCTATCAGAAGCTTTCGACCACCATGAGAGTCTCGGTAGTAGTTTTGGTGTCTATGGATTATGAGAAAGACCTTTTCTTTTGAGGAAAGCCCAGTTCTAAACCACAGAAACTCGAGGAAGAACCATCATGGAATTAAGAAATTATGGAACCCCCACAAGTTTGTTTCTAAGGGTGGTAGTTTCCGAACACCCTGGAATGATAATTGGGTCATATGAAAGATCGGTGAGGACTCAAGAATGGTGCCAAGAGTCTCAGACACAGGAATGCTAACTAGAAGGCAAGACTTATATATAACAGAAGATCTTCGCTCAGGACAAGTAGCGAAAAGGACAAACCACAAACCTGCAGCTGCTATGACCAAACCCCGGGGAAGTAACCCAAGGAACCCAAACTCTATCATATTTCTTGCTAGCCTCTGCAAATCTCGAGGACGAGATTTCTTTTAAGGGTGGTAGTTTGTAACATTCCCAATTTTTCCAAATTTTGGAATGTTAATAATAGGATAATATTGATTGAATTGCTCTGATTTTCATGGGGAATTAAAACTTTTTGAGTCCTTGTTTAAACTTTTTTTCAAACCATGTTAAAAATTGGATACCATTTTTTGTCCAATAAAAAAATATGGTTGGGAAAGTTTATTCAAGAATTCAAAGGGCATTCAATTATTTTGGAATATTTTGAAACCACATTCAAATATATGAGTGAGAATAAAATGACTTTCTCAAATGTGGTGGATTAATGTTCCATTCGGGGTTCTTTGAATTTTTTAGTTTCATTGGAATTGGATCTTATATGGAATTTTAATGCCATTTAAATATTTCCAAATTATTCAAATACAATGTAATGAGAGGAGATAATGTGACTTATCCAAAAATATATTTGGAAATATCTAATATGACACACTTATTGTTTTGCATTTATTTGTTGTGAGTTAATTTCTTAAAACAAAACTATTTAAGTTTTGTCGCCTAATTTTTTTAATAAAATAAATGTGTCCATAGAGCATTAGACTAAATATATGAATAATAAAAATTATTTCTGCATAAATCTATTTGTACCTGAGTACAAGTGTTATTCTTGTGGGTATGAACATTTTTTTCTCTCTAAAGATGTTTCTTAAAAAAAACCGTGCATCCAAGGCCCACGAAGGTCCAGCGTCCCCACGACCCAACTGGGTCATCATCTTCCTTGTACGTTTCATGGCAGGAGCCAAGAGAACGCACGCATCACACCCCATCCAGCGCCCACCCCCTCCCCTTCCTCTCGCTCTCCCCAAAACTCATCGTAATGGATCCCCCACTCCGTCCTAACTCTTTCTCTTCCGTTACACGCACTAAACCGCGCCCTAATGGCCACCTAGAGCAGCCGTAATGTTCGCCATTAACAACATAATGTCGCCGGACGCCCTGCTCGAATTCTGACCTCCCCGAGCCCTATAAAAAGCACCCCGTGAGCCCCTCTCAGCCCTTGTCCGAATCCCTCTCCTTTTGGGAACTATCTACTTCCCCATCCCGATCAATTGCTCGTTGGAGTTCGAAAACTCCGGCAGCCGCTCCACGCCACTACTGGACGAGGCCGAGCCCGGGACATTGCCCAAGGGACTTCCTTCATCGACCTCTTCGCCGTCCTCCTTCTACTTGACGTCAGGGAGCTTCTTCCACAACTCCGGCGACCTTCTTTTCCAACTCCGGCGACCAACTCTGGTGAGCTCTCTCTAAATCCCGTAATTCTTTTATTCGGAAAAATATCCAAACTTCGGAAATTCGTATCTCCCAAACCGTATGTCCGATTTTGACAAATAAGATACCTCCGGATTCGTTGAAACCTGTACTTTTATAAGAAATTATAAATCTCACTTTTGGGAAATTTAAAATTTAGTTTTGATTAAATGGTAAGATGAGTATTTTCACTATATCTTTTATTCTGTAAATCATATAAAAATGTTTTATATATGAAAGTTGGACCATACGACCTTACCATTCTGTTAGAACTCATAGAATAATTTTTCAATGATGTTTAGTCACTGTTTTAGCATCATCATCTTAATTTGACTTTCTTTAATCATAATTTAATAACTTTATTAGATTGAATTTGATTCTTCAGTAGAAATCCTTAGATAGATGAGACCTCTCTGGTCATTCGATATCACCACAAAACTTTGAAGTTACAAGATTAAGGATTTAATCCTTTTATCTCGAAACTTATGTCATGCTATGTTTATTAACCCAAGTCAAATATTCTGAATAATCTCATGATAGAATTTTGTCGGGTTTCGGGTTCCGGCAGACCCTTGAGGTTCGAACACTGGGGTGCGCGCGGAGATCTCTCCCTTACCGATCTACGTCTGATCCTCTTGCGCGAACTAAGATGAAAATGATGAACAACACAAGAGACACGAGGTTTATACTGGTTCGGGCCACCGTTGTGGTGTAATACCCTACTCCAGTGTGTGGTGTGGTGGATTGCCTCTGGGGGTGATGATGGACAGTACAAGGGAAGAACAGTCTCGCGAGAGGTGTTCTTGAGCTGGTGCGATGAACTGCTAGGGGGAGTTCAGTTGCCTCTCTCTCTCTCTGCTAGGGTTCTACCAGATCTCTCGATGTTCTTGGGGTGTCTAGATGTCTCTACTCTATGGTGGCTAGCTCTATTTATAGAGGCACTGGGCCTCTCCCCAAATAATGAGCGGGAAGGGCGCCAACAATTGGCCATTTTAAAGGGGAACATCTAGTACAAGTTATCCTGACCAAGGGTGGTCTTCGGCTGCCAAAAGCACTAGCGATGACGCCGTCTTGGGCTCATGGCGACCTCCGTCCTGCCATCCGGCTGGTCTTGGTCTCGTTGCACCGGAATGGTAACCTTTCCCTGATGCCTTGGCCTGTGCTTGCCCCCTTTGCACCAAAGGGGAAACAAGGACACTGCGCAGGCCGGCGCCCGCCTGGCGCTCGCCTAGTCTCGATCGTCATGGCTTGCGTCACGGGTTCCTCGCGAGGTACCCCTGCCTTGATCTCTCCGCCTCCTCGCGAGTCTGCCTGATGAGGCTGCCTCTGAGGAAGCTTCCTATCGTTCGCTCCGCGAGGCTTGGCCCCTCGCGAGGGTCTTGAGCTTGAGCTGATGAAGATGGGCCGCGCTGGGCCCCCGCTTGAGCCACGCCGCAGGCCGCAGGCAGGCAAGCCTGGGGACCCCCGTTCCCAGAACGCCGATAGTAGCCCCTGGGCCCAAGGCGTGCCCGGGCTTGGCCTAGTAGGAAAACGAAAGGGCAAGTGTGAAGCGCCGCGGGCCCTATCAGCCTGCGGCCTTGGGCGCCACGTGGCAATTGATTGGACGTGGGCGACTGCGCTTTCTCACGACGCCTCGGCGACCACATGACTTGATAAGTCCCTGCATGCAGAGAAACCGGTCATGATTACCTGTGATCGTGGTGCACAGCGGTTGGCCTCCTCCGGCTATAAGTACGGGGCTGGGCGACCCCCTTCGGCCCGTCCCTCCTTGCTGCTCCTTTCCTTCTTCTCGATTACTCGTCGCTCCCATGGCTCCAAAGAGATTCTCGGCCACGGAGAAAGGAAAGGCCCCCAGGCTGGGCCTGACTCCCCCCTAGCCAAGCGCGGCCGGGGCCGCCCTCGCAAGTATACCACGGTCCCCGTGGTGGCCTCCCGCGGCCATGGAGGCGGTTCCCGGCGCGGTGGTGAGCACCAGGTTGCCGACGGGGGGCACGCCGTGGGTGTGCGCCCCCCTAGGCCACGCTTTCGCTCTACGGAGGTGCTGCCGGAGTTCGTCGTGTGGTCGGCAGACCCATCTAGCACCAGGATCCAGCTCCCCCGTTTCTTCGTAGATGAACTGTCAGCCAGCGCCCGGTGCGGCTTCTGGCTCTAGGCAGACGGATGCTGCAGCAGGGCCTCCTGGGCGTCGCTGGAGGTCTCCGTTTCTAGGAACGGGGCTCTGACACGCGGCTGGCAAACATTTGCCCGTGCGCGTGGCCTGAGCCAGTGGTGCACCCTGTACTTCAAGTTTGATGGCGACGCCACCCTCTACATGAGGGTGTTCGGGGAAGACGGTCGCCATGCCGGGTGTTGCCCTGAAGACGACGACCGCGGCCGCCTGCCTAGCCCTGGCTCTGACCAGGATGAAGATGGCGACTGGCGTACAGGCGGCGGTGCTCAGGGTTCGCCGAGCTTCGGCAACCCCCTCTTAGGCAGCAGCTCCTCCAGCGGTGGCCGCGACCAGCCTCCTCGCCGTCGCGCCTGCTTGGGTGAAGGTAGCGGGTCAGCCCGCCATTGCGCCCTGGTGAAGCGAGAGGAGCGATCCTCCTGAGCCCCAGGAGCAGCTCAAGCCTTCGCTGTGGGTTGGCGCAGGACGAATCGTGCCCGTTATGTTTTCTTTCTTATCCTGCGCAAAAATAGTAAGTAATGTAGGGCCCCGCAGGGGCGTATTAGAACTGTTGCTGTTTAACCATCGCGTTGTTTCCACTATTTCTGCGCCGTGTTTTCGCGCCGTGCTCCCATGTGCGGGAACTATTTTAGCTCGGTGGGGCTTGGCGCGGTCCTCGCCTCTCGAGTCCGTGGCCTCCTCATGCGCTTTGTGCCCTGCAAGGATCAGTAGGAGGGGTAACTTATGGTCTTAGCTGTGGGGGCGATCGGCCCAGGTCCTGCGCTCGTGTTGTGATGCCCGTGGGGCACGGACTGGGAGGGGTGCTCCCGCAGAGGACTCGAATAGGAAAGCTCCAAATGATCGGGGTAGAAAACACTCGCGAGGGCACCCGCGATCCTCCCTCGCGAGACTTCGCGAGAGAAAACGAGGTGAGCGAGCGAGAAAGACAAAGAGCCACAAGCCAGGAACATCAGCAACTCCAATAAAAACTTCAAACGGGAATAAACAAGCCAACTGCAGAAAGCAAATGGGAAAGCCGCGTCCGGCGCCTATTCTAGTCTTCGATGTCTTCTCACCAGCGCGGAGCTAAGTGCTGCCACTGGGCGTGGGCGGGAGCCCCCGAGGCCCGAGGGCGGCACTCCGGAGACTCCGGGGCATGTACAGCCCCAGTCATTATTACGTGAGAGTGTCACGGGCGGCGAGCTTCACAGGCGTTGGCCTTCTTCACAGGCACCGGGCCTTTCTTCAAATGCGGCAGCTTCACAAGCGTTGGCCTTCTTCACAGGCTCCGGGCCTTTCTTGAAATGCAGCAGCTTCACAGGCATTCGCCTTCTTCACAGGCATCGGGCCTTTTCCAAAACGCAGCGACTTCACAGGCACCGGGCCTTTTCCAAAACGCAGCGGCTTCCCAGGCACCGGGCCTTTTCCAAAACGCAGAGACTTCACAGGCATTCGCCTTCTTCACAAGCACCGGGCCTTTTCCAAAACGCAGCGGCTTCACTTAGGGGTAGAACCTCCGGAGATGTTGAATGTTCCATGGGTTCTGGATGGGTACTCCCTCCAGAGTCTCCAAGCGCGCGGAGCTAGGCCTGGAAACATGAACAACCTTGAACGGGCCCTCCCACATGGGAGAGAGCTTGTGCAGCCCCTCCCTGGAGAGAACCCTTCTGAGCACGAGATCCCCTACCTCAACGGTCCTGGGGCGGATGTTGCGGCTGTGGTATCCTCGTAGCGCTTGTTGATACCTTGCCGCTCGCAGTGCGGCTTCCCGACGGCGTTCCTCTCCCAGCATGAGATCCGTCTCCCGCATGCGTCCTGCTGAGCCTCGTTGAATGCCAGGACCCGTGCGGAGCGACGTCTGACCTCGTGAGGGAGAACAGCCTCCGCTCCGTAGACGAGGAAGAACGGGGTCTCGCCAGTCCGCTTGGTCGCTGTCGTGCGAATTAACCATAGCACGGACTGGAGCTCGTCGTGCCAGCCCCTGCCACAGGCCTCCGGCTTCTTCTTGAAGGTCCTGGCCTTGAGACCCCTTAGGACCTCCGCGTTGGCCCGCTCGGCCTGGCCGTTGCTCCGGGGGTGTGCTACCGAAGCGTAGCATATCTGCGTTCCAAGGTTAGCACAGTACGTTTTGAAGAGATTACTGGTGAATTGCGAACCGTTGTCGGTGATGATGCGGTTGGGCACCCCAAATCGGCTCACGAGGCCCTTGATGAATTTGACCGCTGAGCCTGCTGGGATTGTGCGGACGGCTTCCACCTCAGCCCACTTGGTGAATTTGTCCACGGCGACGTAGAGGTAGCGATAGCCCCCTGGCGCCCGAGGAAACGGGCCCAGAATGTCGAGCTCCCAAACTGCGAACGGCCATGAGAGGGGTATAGTCTGTAGCCCCCCCGCAGGCTGATGGATCTGCTTAGCGTGAAACTGGCAGGCCTCGCAAGCCTTCACAAGCACAACAGCGTCGTTGAGTGCGGTGGGCCAATAGAATCCACTACGGAACGCCTTGCCGACGAGGGTCCGTGATGACGAGTGGTGCCCGCAGTCTCCGCCGTGTATGTCCGCCAGTAGCTCCTTCCCTTGCTCTCGGGAGATGCAATGTAAGGACACGTCATTCGGTCGCTTCCTGTAGAGCTCTCCATCCCTGATGCAATAATCCGTGGCCTGCCACGCCACACGCCCCGCCTCCTCCTCATTCTCCGGCAGAGTCCCTCACGTCAGGTAGTTCTTGAGCTCCGGGATCCAGCACCCTTCCTGAGGCTCTAACACCAGGAGCAGGCGTGCCCCTGAGGCTGGGCCGCAGACCGGGGCTCGTGAGGTAGGCGGCTGAGGGAGCTCCTCCCTTGGTTGTGCCGTGCTAGACAGTGACGGCACCGCCGAGGGTTTGAAGAGCCGCTCCTCAAAGACGCCGGGCTCCTGAGGCAGCCGCCTAGATGCCCTCTTGGCAATGTCGTCAGCCTCCTAATTGGTGCCGCGAGGCACATGCTGCAACTCCAGTCCCCAGAACTGTTTCTCCATCTTGCGGACCTCAACGAGGTAGGCCTCCATGTGCTCGTCCTTTGGCTCGTATATCTTGTTGGAGAAGTTGACGAGGAGCTACGAATTGCCCTTGATGATGAGGCGCTTCACCTCTAAGGCAGCTGCGGCCTTGAAGCCTGCTATTAGGCCTTTGTACTCCGCTATGTTGTTGGAGACCTTTTCTCCGTGCTGGAAGCAAAGTTGCACGGTGTAGTAGAGTTTGTCCTGGGTAGGGGATACGAGCACTGCGCCAGCTCCCGCACCATGTCGGGAGAACGCCCCATCAAAGTACATGACCCAGCCATCCGGTGCTTCACTTCCCGGGGAAAGTGACCGGTCTTCGCCTGCCTCGAGACCCGGCGCTTCTGCCCATTCTGCCATGAAATCTGCTAACGCGGCTCCCTTGATGACTCTGGTCGTACTGAATTCTAGCTGAAATGCCTGCAGCTCAATGTTCCATTCAGCAACCCTTCCAGCCGAGTTGGGGCTCCTGAGTACCCTCTCCAAGGGGTATGCTAAGACGACCTTGATGGGGTGGCCTTGGAAGTAGTGCCGCAGCTTGCGTGAGGCCACCAATAGCGCGAGGAGGAGCTTTTGAGGCATGGGGTACCGCGCCCTCTCGTCCCATAGCACTGTGCTGACGAAATACACGGAGTGCTCGACGAGGTTGAGGTTGCTGGCACTGCTTGTGTCCTCCGGAGGTCGAGGCGTCTCTTGAGACGACGGAACTCCCAGTGCTTGGTCGCCTGAGGGGGCCTCTCCTGCTCTGGGTGCGTTCTCCTGCCGCGCCTATTCCTTTCCGGCTGCTGTTGCGGCCTTCGCGAGGCCCTCCTGGCTCTGTTTTGCTTCAGTTCGGACAGTTGTTGTGGCCTTGGCACAACGCTCCTCCCTGACCGCTACCAGGGTTGCGCTAGCGGAGTAGGGGGTGGCCGCAAGGTAGAGCACCAAGGGCTCCCGAGGACGCGGAGCTACCATCACTGGTGGACTGGTAAGGTACCTCTTGAGGTCTTGGAATGCCTTGTCGGCCTCTTCAGTCCACTTGAAGGGGCCCTTTTTCTTCATCAGCTTGAAGAAGGGCAGCGCTCGTTCCCCCAGCTTGGAGATGAAACGCCCCAGCGCAGTTACACGCCCGGTGAGCTTCTGCATTTCTCCAAGGGTCCTTGGTGGGCTCATGTCTTCGACTGCCTTGACCTTCTCCGGGTTGGCCTCGATGCCCCTGTGGGATACGAGGAAACCCAGGAGCTTGCCTGAGGGGACTCCAAACACGCACTTCTCCGGGTTGAGCCGTAGGTCCACCTCGTTGAGGCTCGCGAAGGTTTCTTCCAGGTCCTGTATCAGGGTCCTTGCCTCACGAGACTTCACCACAATGTCATCGACGTAAGCTTCTGCGTTCCTCCCGAGCTGCCGGCCTAAGGCGATGTGCATCAGCCGCTGAAAGGTCGCGCCTGCGTTGCGCAACCCAAACGGCATGCACGTATAGCAGTACACTCCACACGGGGTCAGGAAGGCCGTCTTCTCCACGTCTTCTACCGCCATCTTGATCTGGTGATAGCCCGAGAAGGCATCTAGGAAGCATAATAGGTCACACTCTGCGGTGGAGTCGACTATCTGGTTAATGCGGGGGAGCGGAAATGGATCCTGCGGGCAGGCCTTGTTGAGGTTGGTGAAGTCGACGCACATGCGCTCCTTTCCTCCCTTTTTCGGCACAACGACCGGATTAGCCAGCCAATCAAGGTAGCGGACCTCGCAGATAACTCCTGCCGCCTCTAGCTTCCGGGTCTCTTGAACGATGAAAGCTTGTTTCTTAGTAGACTGCCGCCTTGCCTTCTTCTTCACGGGGCGCACATTGGGCACACGTTGAGGTGATGCTCAATCACTTCCCTTGGGACCCCTGCTAACTGATCAGGTTCCCACGCAAACACCTTCTTGTTTGCACGCAGGAAACCGATCAGGGCTTTCTCTTGCTCGGGCTTGAGGTTGGCCCCTATGGTGAAGGTGGTGCTAGCGGACCCGTCCTCGTCGACTGGTACCTGCTTGGTTTCTGCCTTGTCTTGGGTGAACAACTGCTTCTTTTTAGTCGGCGCAGCCCCCTTGGGTTCGAGGGCGTCGGTGCTAGTGGGCTGCTCCACCGCGGTCGCCCTGAAAACAAGCTGGAGCACCTGCAGCGCATCCTTTGTGTCTCCTGACACGGTGAGGACGCTGCTGCTCCCAGGCATCTTCATGAGGTTGTACGCCGGGTGAGTTGCTACCATGAACTGAGCTAGGATCGGATAGCCGAGGATGGCGTTGTAGGGGAGGCCGATGGGGGCGATGTTGAAGTCGATCAGCTCCGTGCGGAAGTTGTCGCAGGTGCCGAAGGTCACTGGAAGGCGGATCTGCCCCAAGGAGGCGGTGGAACCGGCTCCGACGCCCGAGAAAGGCCTGCTGGGTCGGAGCCGCTCCAGCGGCACGTGGAGGAGGCTGAAGGCCTCCATCGAGAGCACGTTGAGGCCGGCACCACCATCGATGAGGGTCCTGGTGACGGCCACTTGGCAGATGGTGGGGGTGCACAGCATCGGGAGCGCGCCTGAACCAATGGGGTTGAAGGGGTGGTCCTCCGAGTCGAAGGTTAGATCGGCGTCGGGCGCCACCCAGCCCGGGGGGGCTTCTTGGCGCTTGGAGGCGGTGCTGATCCGACGGGTGAACGGCTTGACGTGATGGCTCGAGGGCAGTGCCTGGGAGCCACCCAGGAGAGCTGCAACGATGGGCGGTGCTGGTGCGGCGAAACGGACGAGGAAGAAGTCGCGCAGCTCCTCCTAGGAGGTGACAGAGGCCGTCGGCAGGTGGAGGAGCCACGCGCGCAGGATGCCGGTGAGGGCCATGGGTAACCAGTTGGCCATCACCCGATCGTCGCCCCCGGCTCCGAGGACGGCCTCCTCGTACGCCAGCAAGAAAATCATCGGGTCCGTCGCGCCGTCGTAGCGCGGCGGCATCTCGGGCCTGAACTTGCGGGGCCACTGCACCTGTCGCAAGGCGGGGGCCAAGGCCCGGAGCCCCCTGGCCCCAGTGTCGGCATCCGTTGCTGGAGCGGGCGACGCGTTGTCCGCCAAGAGGGCGGGATGCGATGTCGAGGGAGAGCGGGTCATCGGGAGGGAGGACTCCGGCGCACCCCCTACCTGGTGCACCAAATGTCGGGTTTCGGGTTCCGGCAGACCCTTGAGGTTCGAACACTAGGGTGCGCACGGAGATCTCTCCCCTACCGATCTACATCTGATCCTCTCGCGCGAACTAAGATGAAAATGATGAACAACACAAGAGACACGAGGTTTATAGTGGTTCGGGCCACCGTTGTGGTGTAATACCCTACTCCAGTGTGTGGTGTGGTGGATTGCCTCTGGGCTGATGATGGACAGTACAAGGGAAGAACAGCCTCGCGAGAGGTGTTCTTGAGCTGGTGCGATGAACTGCTAGGGGGAGTTCAGTCACCTCTCTCTCTCTCTGCTAGGGTTCTACCAGATCTCTCGATGTTCTTGGGGTGTCTAGATGTCTCTAATCTATGGTGGCTAGCTCTATTTATAGAGGCCCTGGGCCTCTCCCCAAATAATGAGCGGGAAGGGCGCCACCATTTCAAAGGGGAACATCTAGTACAAGTTATCCTGACCAAAGGTGGTCTTCGGCTGCCAAAAGCACTGGCGATGACGCCGTCTTGGGCTTCACGGTGACCTCCGTCCTACCGCCCGGCTGGTCTTGGTCTCGTTGCACCGGAATGGTAACCTTTGCCTGATGCCTTGGCCTGTGCTTGCCCCCTTTGCACCAAAGGGGAAACAAGGACACTACGCAGGCCGGCGCCCGCCTGGCGCCCGCCTGCTCTCGATCGTCATGGCTTGTGTCATGGGTTCCTCGCGAGGTACCCCTGCCTTGATCTCTCCGCCTCTTCGCGAGCCTGCCTGATGAGGCTGCCTCTGAGGAAGCTTCCTGTCGTTCGCTCCGCGAGGCTTGGCCCCTCGCAAGGGTCTTGAGCTTGAGCTGATGAAGATGGGCCGCGCTGGGCCCCCGCTTGAGCCACGCCGCAGGCCGCAGGCAGGCAAGTCTGGGGACCCCCGTTCCCAGAACGCCGACAAATTTGTTGTAAGAACTTGTCTCACAACCCATCTTCTATATCAAACCAAGATCTTCACTTAGTATCACTTGATCCAACCCTAGGATATGACTATGTCATGTCTCGTTTAAGACCAAACTTGATTCTATCTCAAACCATAGCCACGTCGTGCTAATTGTCCTACGAATGTATTTATTGTGAATTTTTATCTTTTATTTGGATCTTCATTTGCAATTGTTGTGTGTTAACTTATTTTCTTATATCGTTAGATATATCGTAAGGTGAAGGAGAGACGACTCGAAGTAGAATATATCAACTTCAAGAACCAGGCAAGTCGCAATTTGATCATGCTCTGACCTATATTTTTATATTATGCATATCTCTTTGAATTTAAATACTATGCATGTTTTACAAAAAATTTACAAAGTTTTATTACTAGCTAGAGCCATAGGTTCAAGACTTGTAAACACGCTTGGCCATGCTTGCATAAAATGGGTGGGATGAAAACCAAAATTGTTTTAAACCTTTAAACTTGCCTTCTTTGGGGCAACGTTTTGTGAAAACTGTTAAAAACAAAATTATATACTATTTTACTTCTACTCTTTGGGCGGAATGGTATTGACAGGAGTGTCTACAAGTGATTGCGCTCAATCGGGGTCTTGCAGTGAATGCGCCCGACTGGGGTCTTGCACACAGGTTTTTGGTGGGGACCGCCGTCCAGGGGACTGAGAACTTCCAAGTACAGTTTGATGTAGCTTCCAGTACAGCCACATGCTACTATGGGCTCTGGCTTAGCTTAGTACTAATGGGAAACCCTACCCAGGACCGCCATCGGAGAGAGGCCTTCGTGCCGAAGTTGCGGGCGGCTTGGCGGTATAGGGGGCTGTTACGGAAAGGCTTCGTCACAATCTCCTCCTAGTTGTACACCCAAGTGTGTAACGATAAACGGGGTTGGTTGTGTCATGTGGGGTACGTGTACGACCTCTGCAGAGGGTTAAACCTAATCGATTAGCCGTGCCCTCGGTTACGGGCAATTTTGAGCAACTGAAGACTTGGACTGAAGAAGAATCTCCCCTCTCTTTTCTAAAAATCTATTTTAAGGGTTAAAGTTGAGGAATGAGCACAGTGAATGTGTTTCACCTCAACCTTATGTATGTTTTAAAACTATTTTTGAGACTGAGCACTGGTGCGTATATCCAAGTGTCTGACTCCTACTTTTTATACTAAAAACTATTTCTATTCCAAAGTAGTTTATAAAATTTAGTATAGGAGAAAATTGGCTTTACGCAAATGAAACCTCCACAATTCTTACCCTGCATATATATTCTGTTAAACTTTCCTTTGCAACTTGCGAGTACATTCCACGTACTCACCTGCACCTGTCATGTGCAGATCTTGACAGATTAAGAGACGATAGTGTTATGGTCTACACTCAACGAGCCCAGTGGCGTTGATGGAGCCTAACTTAGTGACGACGTATTATTCCTCTGTATTATCTGCCAGCTTGAGATGTGCCTAAGGTACGATTTATATATATCTAGATCTATCGTTGTAGTAGAATGATGTATGTCTTAATGATATTCATTTTTGTCATTGTGTGTGCTAGCTATGATCCAGGGATAGCACAGTAAGCACAGAGACTTGGATTCTACCAAATCCGGGTCGTTACATCATGTATGATGATATTTTCCACGTGTTTATGAATAAATATAGTCCTTAGACATTATCAATGATGCGTATTAGCAAATACATGATTTATTTGTGGGACTATGCATTGTATGATGACTGGCCTAAAAGTCCCTAGTTGAAACAGTTGTTTGGATGCGCAGCCGAATAGACTAGCATATGACACGGTGGATGGTCCGGTCTCACAGGCCATGGATCATTGGATGCTAGCCGGGTAATATGGACTCGAAAAGATCTGGTCGGATTCGACATAGTCGGATCCGAGTCCAAATAAGGTCCGAGTCGGACAGACCCAACTATGAGACACAGCGATACGTCATCTGTGAGTCTCTAGTATAATGTTCTATGTCCTGAGACCTGAACTGGCGCATGTACATGGGATGGTGACAGACATGCTTTGGGCCGCCTAAATGCTACTCCGTAACTGGTTAGTTATAAAGGTAGGTTTTCTTGGGGAACGCAGTATTTCAAAAAAATTCCTATGATCACGCAAGATCTATCTAGGATATGCATAGCAATGAGAGTGGAGAGTGTGTCTACGTACCCTCATAGACCGAAAGCGGAAGCGTTGAGTAGCGCGGTTGATGTAGTCGAACGACGTCTTCGCGATCCAACCGATCAAGTACCGAACGCACGGCACCTCCGTGATCTGCACACGTTCATCTCGGTGATGTCCCTCGAACTCTAGATCCAGCTGAGGCCGAGGGAGAGTTTCGTCAGCACGACGGTGTGTTGACGGCGATGATGAAGTTACCGACGTAGGGCTTCGCCTAAGCACTACAACAATATGACCGAGGTGGAAAACTATGCAGGGGAGCACCGCACACGGCTAAGAAATCAACTTGTGAGTTTACGGGGTGCCTCCCTCCCCCGTATATAAAGGAGGGGAGGAGGAGGAGGGCCGGCCTCAAGGGGCGCGCCCAAAGGGGGGATTCCTACTCCTAGTAGGAGTAGGTTTCCCCCTTTCCTAGTCCATGTAGGAGAAGAAGGAAGGAGAGGAGAGGGAGAAGGAAAGAGGGGGGCGCCGCCCCCTCCCTAGTCCAATTCAGACCAGCCCATGGGGGGCGAACGGCCACCCCTTGAGGCCCTTCTCTCCTTTCCCGTATGGCCCATTAAGGCCCACTACTTCCTCCGGCGAATTCCCATAACTCTCCGGTACTCCGAAAAATAACCGAATCACTTGGAACCTTTCCGATGTCCGATATAGCCTTCCAATATATTGATCTTTACGTCTTAACCATTTCGAGACTCCTCGTCATGTCAAACCGCATAACAACATACGTTGTTCCCTTTGTCATCGGTACGTTACTTACCCAGGATTCGATCGTCGGTATCCTCATACCTAGTTCAATCTCGTTACCGGCAAGTCTCTTTACTCGTTTTGTAATATATCATCCCGCAACTAACTCATTAGTCACATTGCTTGCAAGGCTTATAGTAATGTGCATTACCGAGAGGGCCCAGAGATACCTCTCCGACAACCGGAGTGACAAATCATAATCTCGATCTATGCCAACTCAACAAACACCATTGGAGACACCTGTAGAACATCTTTATAATCACCCAGTTACGTTGTGACGTTTGATAGCACACTAAGTGTTCCTCCGATATTCGGGAGTTGCATAATCTCATAGTCATAGGAACATGTATAAGTCATGAAGAAAGCAATAACAATAAACTAAACGATCGTAGTGCTAAGCTAACGGATGGGTCTAGTCTATCACATCATTCTCTAATGATGTGATCCCGTTCATCAAATGAAAAAACATGTCCATGGCTGGGAAACTTAACCATCTTTGATTAATGAGCTAGTCAAGTAGAGGCATACTAGTGACACTCTGTTTGTCTATGTATTCACATATGTACTAAGTTTCTGGTTAATACAATTCTAGTATGAATAATAAACATTTATCATGATATAAGGAAATCGATAAGAGAGGGGCCTTTTGGAGGCCGAGCTGCATGGCTCCTGTTATCTCGTCCAAGCATTGTCACATTGGGATTTGCGTGGCCTGCTTTTAACACTACTATACGCTGGCTGTTTGGTGGAAATACATCAGTGCCATGGGTTGGTGTGCTTGTTGTGTACATGGGCATCCATTCTGTCTGATTGCACGAACAAGTGGGCGAGCTGTGCTGACGACTGCAGTTGTGTTAAATCAGATGGTTGAGTTTAATGCGGAGCATGACAGGAAGGAAAAGATTCCCAACAGTGAGACTATGCATGCAGTTGAGACGGCTAGTGTTATGCTACAGATCAAGTAAATTATTTTTTTATTCTGAGAACCAAATATGTCATTGTTAATTTTAGAGAAAATCATAGAACAAAAAAATGAACTAAAGCCACAAAGAGTAAGACATAAAAAAGGCTGAGACACTTGCCAAGTTATTATTTTTTAAATATCTAAAAATGTAGTCACATACTCGATGATGTACTGCCATGCTATTGTGAGAAAGTGGATTAAATTCTCCAACTATGGAATGATCGGTCCCTACAGAAAAAACTATGGAACGATCGGAAGGAGGAAATGGCCAACGGGTTCGAAAATGTAGTCGCATACTCGATATGATGTGTTGTCATGCTATAGTGAGAAAATGGATTAATTCCCTAACCATGGGACGATCGGAATGAGGAAATTGCCAAAAGGTTTGCAATGTCTCCTAGCATGCTAGGTGTGGATGTCAAGAAAATTAAAATAAGTCAATTCATGCGATAATTTTTGGTGCATGGTTAGTTGATCGATGAAAATTTTGGTCAAGGTGCAGCTGAGATCAAATAATGTTGTATGTATGGCAGTGCGTGCACATCACCATTATATGGTTACTATGACTTTTTATACAAAAAGGCCTCTGGTGTTGAGATTTTGCTTGGTGTTTGAAAATTTACAAGCGACAGTCGGTATGCTTTGTAATGGCATGGCGTCTACATTAGGAGTTGTGCGAATCATGCCTTAGAATACTCAATTACGGTGAGCCAGAATTTTAATATGGTGCAGTGGATTTATTTTAGGTTTGTTTTTCTTAAAGAAAAATATAGAAGATAAAACAAAAAAATTTAAAATAAGACTTGTCGGCGATTTGATGTTTGTCTTTATATAGGTATGTTGCAAATCACGGAGCGGCATCCTTGTCATGTTGTACCATCTACAAAGCCGTGCATAGCGGTCTTTAGAATACTAAATTTGATGGTGCCAATGTTTTAATATGGTTCTCATGATATTAAGCAAGTGTTTTTCTTTTAAACTGGTTAAACATAAATAAAGGATATCCTCATTTGAAAATGTGATATGTGTGTGGTTTGAGGTTTGTTCTTTTTATTGTTGCATCCATGGAGTGCTAGAGTGGATGCCAGTGGGAGAGTGGTGGTCAGGAGAGAGGTTTGTAGGTGTTTTGCGGGACATTTTTGGATAAGCGGATTGTGTGTCGAATTCAGAACAGTGCTTATATCGTCCACATAAAATTTTGGTAGTCTGGCGCACATTTGATCCATGTTTACATGATCGTTATGCGGGCAAAACATCAGCATGGGGGTGTTATCCATTAAGTAAAATGGGAAAAGCCACCAAGGGTAAACGATGGAGAGAAACTCCAGTTTTCACAGATAAAATTGAACTCAAAAAATGATGGACGTGTTTAATCATTATATGTGTTTGCAAAGGTTGCATCGAGCTGTTGTGAGTCGGGTGGAAGTTGTCTTGGCTGGATTGATCTCCTAATTAAATTACTTACCTGTCCGTGGACTATAATTGGGTGTGTGCTCAGTGGGGGACAGCCTTTACCATAGGTCGTAGGACGTCTGACATGCGGTGGCACTTTTGCGGAAGGGAGAATACGGTGGCTTGTAAATAGCTGGAGGATGAAATACATGACAGTAATACAGGACATGCGTCTGATCACCAGAAAGATTGACGTGGAGGATAAAGAGCGCCATGGTGCTCGGCCTCCAAAGAGCATTTTTGAATCAATAATAACTATATTATTGCCTCTAGGGCATATTTCTTTCAGTCTTCCACTTGCACTAGAGTCAATAATCTAGTTCACATCGTCATGTGATTTAACACCAATAGTTCACAGCTTTATGTGATTAATTCACATCTCCATGTGACTAATACCCAAAGGGTTTACTAGAGTCAATAATCTAGTTCACATTGCTATGTGATTAACACCCAAAGAGTGATTATGTTTTGCTTGTGAGAGAAGTTTAGTCTACGGGTCTGCAACATTCAGATCCGTATGTATTTTGCAAATTTCTATGTGTACAATACTCTGCACGGAGCTACTCTAGCTAATTGCTCCCACTTTCAATATGTATCTAGATTGAGATTTAGAGTCATCTAGATTGGTGTCAAAAGATTGCATCGACGTAACTCTTTACGACGAATTCTTTTATCACCTCCATAACCGAGAAATATTTCCTTAGTCCTCTAAGGATAATTTTGACCGCTGTCCAGTGATCTACGCCTAAATCACTATTGTACTCCCTTGCCAAAATCATGCTAAGGTATACAATAGGTCTGGTTCACAGCATAACATACTTTATAGAACATATGACTGAGGCATAGGGAATGACTTTTTCATTCTCTTTCTATTTTCTGTCGTGGTTAGGTTTTGAGTCTTTACTCAACTTCACACCTTGCAACACAGTCAAGAACTCCTTCTTTGATTGTTCCATTTTGAACTACTTCAAAAACTTGTCAAGGTATGTACTCATTGAAAAATTTGTCAAGCGTCTTGATCTATCTCTATAGATCTTGATGCCCAATATGTAAGCAGCTTTACCGAGATCTTTCATTGAAAAATTCTTATTCAAGTATCCTTTTATGCTATCCGGCAATAAAGTATCATTTCGAATCAATAATATGTCATCCACATATAATATCAGAAATGCTACAGAGCTCCCACTCACTTTCTTGTAAATACATGCTTCTCCAAAAGTCTATATAAAACTATATGCTTTGGTCAACTTATCAAAGTGCATATTCCAACTCCGAGATGCTTGCACCAGTCCATAGATGGATCGCTGGAGCTTTCACTCTTTGTTAGCATCTTTAGGATTGACAAAACCTTCTGGTTGCATCATATACAACTCTTTTTTATTAAATCCATTAAAGAATGTAGTTTTGATATCCATTTTCCAGATTTCATAAAATGCGACAACTGCTAACATGATTCGGACAGACTTTTAAGCATCGATACGAGTGAGAAAAATCTCATCGTAGTCAACACCTTAAACTTGTCGAAAACCTTTTGCGACAATTTGAGTTTTGTAGATAGTAACACTACTATCAGTGTCCGTCTTCCTCTTGAAGATCCATTTATTCTCAATGGCTCGCCGATCATCGGGCAAGTCAATCAAAGTCCATACTTTGTTCTTTATACATGGATCCCATCCCAGATTTCATGGCATCAAGCCATTTTGCGGAATCTGAGCTTATCATCGCTTCTTCATAGTTCATAGGTTCGTCCTGGTCAAGTAACATGACCTCCAGAACAGGATTACCGTACCACTCTAGTGCAGATCTCACTCTGGTTGACCTACAAGGTTAGGTAGTTACTTGATTAGAAGTTTCAAATGGTGTAGGAATCACTGTAACTGATTTCTATGATGAACTACTTTCCAGTAAGGGAGCAGGTACAATTACCTCATCAAGTTCTACTTTCCTCCCACTCACTTCTTTCAAGAGAAACTCCTTCTTTAGAAAGGATCCATTCTTAGCAATGAATATCTTGCCTTCGGATCTGTGATAGAAGGTGTACCCAACAGTTTCCTTTGGGTATCCTATGAAGACACATTTCTCCGAATAGGGTTCGAGCTTATCAGGTCGAAGCTTTTTCACATAAGCATCGAAGCCCCAAACTTCAAGAACGGCAGCTTAGGTTTCTTGCTAAACCAGAGTTCATATGGTGTCGTCTCAACGGATTTAGATGGTGCCCTATTTAATGTAAATGCAGTTGTCTCTAATGCATAACCCCAAAACGATAGTGGTAAATCGGTAAGAGACATCATAAATCGCACCATATCTAATAAAGTACGCTTACGATGTTCGGACACACCATTACGCTATGGTGTTCCAGGTGGCATGAGTTTGTGAAACTATTTCACATTGTTTTAATTTAAGACCAAACTCGTAACTCAAATATTCGCCTCCGCGATCAGATCATAGAAACTTTATTTTATTGTTATGATGATTCTCTACTTCACTCTGTTGAACTTTTCAAATGTTTCATATTGTGTTTCATTAAGTAGATATACCCATATCTTCTCAAATCATCTGTGAAGGTTAAAAAATAACGATACAGGCCGCGAGCCTCAACACTCATCGGTCGCATACATCAGTATGTATTATTTCCAATAAGTCAGTTGCTCGCTCCATTGTTCCAGAGAACGGAGTCTTAGTCATCTTGCCCATGAGGCATGGTTCTCAAGCATCGAGTGATTCATAATCAAGTGATTCCAAAAGTCCATCCGCATGGAGTTTCTTCATGCGCTTTACACCAGTATGACCTAAACGGCAGTGTCACAAATATGTTGCACTATCATTATCAACTTTGCATCTTTTGGCATCAATATTATGAATATGTGTATCACTAGGATCGAGATTCAGTAAACCATTTACATTGGATGTAAGACCATAGAAGGTTTTATTCATGTAAACAGAACAATAATTATTCTTTGACTTAAATGAATAACCTTATTGCAATAAACATGATCCAATAATATTCATGTTGGGGAATGTAGTAATTTCAAAAAAAGATCCTAGGCACACGCAAGATCATGGTGATGCATAGCAACGAGAGAGAAGAGTGCCGTCCACGTACTCTCGTAGACCGTAAGCGGGAGCGTTATGACAACGCGGTTGATGTAGTCGTACCTCTTCACGATCGACCGATCCTAGTACCGAACGTACGGCACCTCCGCGATCCGTACACGTTCAGCTCGGTGACGTCCCACCAACTCACGATCCAGTAGAGCTTCGAGGGAGAGTTCCATCAGCACGACGGCGTGATGACGGTGTTGATGAAGCTACCGATGCAGGGCTTCGCCTAAGCACCGCTACGATATGACCGAGGTGGATTATGGTGGAGGGGGGCACCGCACACGGCTAAAAGATCAATGATCAATTTGTGTGTCCATGGGGTGCCCCCCTCCCCCGTATATAAAGGAGTGGAGGAGGGGGAGGGATGGCCCTCTCTATGGCGTGCCCTGGGGAGTCCTACTCCCACCGGGAGTAGGATTCCCCCCCCCTTCCATGTAGTAGGAGTAGGAGAGAAGTAAAGGGAAAAGAGAAGAGAAGGAAGGAGGGGGTGCCGCCCCTCCCCCTAGTCCAATTCGGACTAGGCCTTGGGGGGTGCGCAGCCTCCCCTCTCTCTTTCCCCTAAATACCAATAAGGCCCATATACTTCCCGGCGAATTCTGTAACTCTCCGGTACTCCGATAATATCCGAACCACTCAGAACCTTTCCGATGTCCGAATATAGCCTTCCAATAAATCAATGTTTACATCTCAAACATTTCGAGACTCCTCGTCATGTCCCTAATCTCATCCGAGACTCTGAACAACCTCTAGTACATCAAAACACATAATCTCATAATACCGATTGTCACCGAATGTTAAGCGTGCGGACCCTACGGGTTCAAGAACTATGTAGACATGACCGAGAGTCATCTCCGGTCAATAACCAATAGCGGAACCTGGATGCTCATATTGGTTCCTACATATTCTACGAAGATCTTTATCGGTCAACCCGCATAACAACATACGTTATTCCCTTTGTCATCGGTATGTTACTTTCCCGAGATTCGATCATCGGTATCTCAATACCTAGTTCAATCTCGTTACCGGCAAGTCTCTTTACTCGTTCCGTAATGCATCATCCCGCAACTAACTCATTAGTTACATTGCTTGCAAGGCTTATAGTGAGTGCATTACCGAGAGGGCCCAGAGATACCTCTCCGGCAATCGGAGTGACAAATCCTAATCTTGATCTATGCCAACTCAACAAGTACCATCGGAGACACCTGTAGAGCACCTTTACAATCACCCAGTTACGTTGTGACGTTTGGTAGCACACAAAGTGTTCCTCCGGTATTCGGGAGTTGCATAATCTCATAGTCATAGGAACATGTATAAGTCATGAAGAAAGCAATAGCAACAAACTAAATGATCATCATGCTAAGCTAACGGATGGGTCAAGTCAATCACATCATTCTCTAATGATGTGATCCCGTTAATCAAATGAATACTCATGTCTATGGCTAGGAAACTTAACCATATTTGATTCAACGAGCTAGTCAAGTAGAGGCATACTAGCGACACTCTGTTTGTCTATGTATTCACACATGTACTAAGTTTCCGGTTAATACAATTATAGCATGAATAATAAACATTTATCATGATATAAGGAAATATAAATAACAACTTTATTATTGCCTCTAGGGCATATTTCCTTCAATTCATGCTCAATGCAAACACCAAATAACATTTGTTTTAGGTTCAACACTAATCCCGAAGGTAAAAGGAGTATGCGATGGTGATCTTATCAACCTTGGAATCATTTCAGACACACATCGTCATCTCTCCCTCAACTAGTCTCTGTTCATTTTGTAACTCCTGTTTCGAGTTACTAATCATAGCATGAATAATAAACATTTGTCATGATATAAGGAAATATAAACAACAACTTTATAATTGCCTCTATGGCATATTTCCTTCAGTCTCCCACTTGCAGTAGAGTCAATAATCTAGTTCACATTGTTATGTGATTTAACACCAATAGTTCACATCTTTATGTGATTAGTTCACATCTCCATGTGACTAACACCCAAAGGGTTTACTAGAGTAGATAATCTAGTTCACATCGCTATGTTATTAACACCCAAAGAGTGATCATGTTTTGCTTGTGAGAGAAATTTAGTCAATGGGTTTGCCACATTAAGAGCCGTATGTATTTTGCAATTTTTCTATGTCTACAATGCTTTGCACGGAGCTACTCTAGCTAATTGCTCCCACTTTCAATATGTATCTAGAACAAGACTTAGAGTCATCCAGATCGGTGTCAAAGCTTGCATCAACGTAACTCTTTATGACGAACTCTTTGTCACCTCCATAACCGATAAACATTTCCTTATTCCACTAAGGATATTTTTGACCGCTGTCCAGTGATCCACTCCTGGATCACTATTGTACCCTCTTGCCAAACTTATGGTGAGGTACACAATAGGTTTGGTACATAGCATGGCATACTTTATAGAACCTATGACTGAGGCATAGGGAATGACTTTTCATTCTCTTTCTATTTTCTGCCGTGGTTGGGTTTTGAGTCTTTACTCAACTTCACACCTTGCAACATAGGCAAGAACTCCTTTTTTGACTGTTCCATTTTGAACTACTTCAAAATCTTGTCAAGGTATGTACTCATTGAAAATATATCAAGCGTCTTGATCTATCTCTATAGATCTTGATGCTCAATATGTAAGTAGCTTCACCGAGGTCTTTCTTTGAAAAACTCCTTTATGCTTTCCAGAAAATTATACATTATTTCCGATCAACAATATGTCATTCACATATACTTATCAGAAATGGTGTAGTGCTCCCACTCACATTCTTGTAAATATAGGCTTCACCGCAAGTCTGTAAAAAACCATATGCTTTGATCACTTTATCAAAGCATATATTCCAACTCCGAGATGCTTGCACCAGTCCATAGATGGATCGCTGGAGCTTGCTCACTTTGTTAGCACCTTTAGGATCGACAAAACCTTCTGGTTGCATCATATACAACTCTTCTTTAAGAAATCCATTAAGGAATACAGTTTTGACATCCATTTGCCAGATTTCATAAAATGCGGCAACTGCTAACATGATTCGGATAGACTTTTAAGCATAAATACGAGTGAGAAAATCTCATCGTAGTTAACACCTTGAACTTGTCGAAAACATTTTTGTGACAATTCTAGCTTTGTAGATAGTAACACTACTATCAGCGTCCATCTTCCTCTTGAAGATCCATTTATTCTCAATGACTCACCGATCAACGGGCAAGTCAATCAAAGTCCATACTTTGTTCTCATACATGGATCCCATCTCAGATTTCATGGCCTCAATCCATTTTGCGGAATCTGGGCTCATCATCGCTTCCTCATAGTTTGTAGGTTTGTCATGGTCTAGTAACATGAATTCCAGAACAGGATTACCGTACCACTCTGGTGCGGACCGTACTCTGGTTGACCTACGAGGTTCGGTAGTAACTTGATCTGAAGTTTCATGATCATCATCATTAGCTTCCTCACTAATTGGTTCACATCTGAAGTTTTATGATCATCATCATTAGTTCACATCTGAAGTTTCATGAGCATTTCAACACTCCTTGTCATGTCCCTGATCTCATCCGAGACTCTGAACAACCTTTGCTACATCAAAACACATAAACTCATAATATCGATCGTCACCGAATGTTAAGCGTGTAGACCCTACGGGTTCGAGAACTATGTAGACATGACCGAGACTCATCTCCGGTCAATAACCAATAGCGGAACCTGGATGCTCATATTGGTTCCTACATATTCTACAAAGATCTTTATCGGTCAAACCGCATAACAACATACGTTGTTCCCTTTGTCATTGGTATGTTACTTGCCCGAGATTCGATCGTCGGTATCCTCATACCTAGTTCAATCTCGTTACCGGCAAGTCTCTATACTCGTTCCGTAATGCATCATCCCGCGACTAACTCATTAGTTACATTTCTTGCAAGGCTTATAGTGATGTGCATTACCGAGAGGGCCCAGAGATACCTCTCCGATAATCAGAGTGACAAATCCTAATCTTGATCTATGCCAACAAAACAAGTACCATCGGAGACACCTGTAGAGCACCTTTATAATCACCCAGTTACGTTGTGACGTTTGGTAGCAGAAAAGGTGTTCCTCCGGTATTCGTGAGTTGCATAATCTCATAGTCATAGGAACATGTATAAGTCATGAAGAAAGCAATAGCAACAAACTAAATGATCATCGTGCTAAGCTAATGGATGGGTCAAGTCAATCACATCATTCTCTAATGATGTGATCCCGTTAATAAAATGACAACTCATGTCTATGGCTAGGAAACTTAACCATCTTTGATTCAACGAGCTAGTCAAGTAGAGGCATACTAGTGACACTCTATTTGTCTATGTATTCACACATGTACTAAGTTTCCGGTTAATACAATTCTAGCATGAATAATAAACATTTATCATGACATAAGGAAATATAAATAACAACTTTATTATTGCCTCTAGGGCATATTTCCTTCAATTCATGCTCAACGCAAACACCAAATAACATTTATTTTAGGTTCAACAGTAATCCCGAAGGTAAAAGGAGTGTGCGATGGTGATTTTATCAACCTTGGAATCATTTCAGACACACATCATCACCTCGCCCTCAACTAGTCTTTGTTCATTTTGTAACTCGTGTTTCGAGTTACTTATCATAGCAACTGAACCGGAATCAAATACCTAGGGGCTACTATGAACACTAGTAAAGTACACATCAATAACATGTATATGATATATACTTTTGTTCACTTTGCCATCCTTCTTATCCGCCAATTATTTGGGTTAGTTCCGCTTCTAGTGATTCTTCCATTTGTAGTAGAAGCACAGTTTCAGGCTGGGGTCTAGCTTTGGACTTCTTCATGGGAGTGGCAAATTTCTTGAAGTTCCCTTTCTTTCCCTTGCTCTTTTACTTAAAACTAGTGGTCTTGTCAACCATCAACATTTGATGCTTTTCTTGATTTCTACCTTCATCGATTTCAGCATCACGAAGAGCTCAGGAATCGTTTTCGTCATCCCTTGCATATTATAGTTCATCACGAAGTTCCAGTAACTTCGTGATAGTGACTAGAGAACTCTGTCAATCACTATCTTATCTGGAAGATTAACTCCCACTTGATTCAAGTGATTGTAGTACTCAGACATTCTGAGCACATGCTCACTTGTTGAGCTATTCTCCTCCATCTTATAGGCAAAGTACTTGTCAGAGGTCTCATACCTCTCGACTCAGGCATGAGTCTGAAATACCAATTTCAGCTCTTGGAACATCTTATATGCTCTATGGCGTTCAAAACGTTTTTGAAGTCCCGGTTCTAAGTCGTAAAGCATGGCGCACTAAACTATCAAGAAGTCATCATACCGAGCTTGCCAAACGTTCATAATGTCTGCATCTTCTCCTGCAACAGGTCTGTCACCTAGCAGTGCATCAAGGACATAATTCTTCTGTGCAACAATGAGGATAATCCTCAGATCACGGACCTAGTCCGCATCATTGCTACTATCATCTTTCAACTTATTTTTCTCTAGGAACATATCAAAAATAAAACTGGGGAGCTATACACGAGCTATTGATCTACAACATAGATATGCAAATACTATCAGGACTAAGTTCATGATAAATTAAAGTTCAATTAATCATACTACTTAAGAACTCCCACTTAGATAGACATCCCTCTAGTCATCTAAGTGACCACGTGATCCAAATCAACTAACCCATGTCCGATCATCACATGAGATGGAGTAGCTTTCAATGGTGAACATCACTATGTTGATCATATCTACTATATGATTCACGCTCGACCTTTCGGTCTTAGTGTTCTGAGGCCATATCTGCATATGCTAGGATCGTCAAGTTTAACCCGAGTATTCTTCTTGTGCAAAACTGGCTTGCACCCGTTGTATGTGAACGTAGAGCTTATCACACCCGATCATCACGTGGTGTCTCAGCACGAAGAATTGTGGCAACGGTGCATACTCAGGGAGAACACTTATACCTTAAAAAATTTAGTAAGGGATCATCTCATAATGCTACCGCCGTACTAAGCAAAATAAGATGCATAAAAGATAAACATCACATGCAATCAAAATATGTGACATGATATGGCATCATCATCCTGCGCCTTTGATCTCCATCTCCAAAGTACCGTCATGATCTCTATCGTCACCGGCATGACACCATGATCTCCATCATCTTGATCTTTATCAATGTGTCGTCACATGGTCATCTCGCCAACTATTTCTATCGCATAGCGATAAAGTAAAGCAATTATATGGTGCTTGTATCTTATGAAATAAAGAGACAACCATAAGGCTCCTGCCAGTTGCCGATAACTTTAACAAAACATGATCATCTCATACAACAATTTATATCTCATCACGTCTTGACCATATCACATCACAACATGCCTTGCAAAAACAAGTTAGACGTCCTCTACTTTGTTGTTGCAAGTTTTACGTGGCTGCTATGGGCTTCTAGCAAGAACTGTTCTTACCTACGCATCAAAAACCACAACGATTTTTTGTCAAGTGTGTTGTTTTAACCTTCAACAAGGACCGGGCATAGTCACACTCGATTCAACTAAAGCTGGAGAAACAGACACCCACTAGCCACCTGTGTGCGAAGCACGTCGGTAGAACCAGTCTCATGAACGCGGTCATGTAATGTCGGTCTGGGCCGCTTCATCCAACAATACCGCCAAATCAAAGTATGACATGCTGGTAAGCAGTATGACTATTATCGCCCACAACTCTTTGCGTTCTACTCGTGAATATAACATCTACGCATAGACCTGGCTCGGATGCCACTGTTGGGGAACGCAATATTTCAAAAAAAATCCTACGATCACGCAAGATCTATCTAGGATATGCATAGCAACGAGAGGGGAGAGTGTGTCTACGTACCCTCGTAGACCGAAAGCGGAAGCGTTGAGTAACGCGGTTGATGTAGTCAAACGACGTCTTTGCGATCCAACAGTTCAAGTACCGAACGCACGGCACCTCCACGATCTGCACATGTTCAGCTCGGTGACGTCCCTCGAACTCTAGATCCAGCTGAGGCCGAGGGAGAGTTTCGTCAGCACGACGGTGTGTTGACGGTGATGATGAAGTTATCGGCGCAAGGCTTTGCCTAAGCACTACGACAATATGATCGAGGTGGAAAACTATGGAGGGGGACACCGCACACGGCTAAGAAATCAACTTGTGTGTTTATGGGGTGCCCCCTGTTGGGGAACGTAGTAATTTCAAAATTTTCCTACGCACACGCAGGATCATGGTGATGCATAGCAACAAGAGGGGAGAGTATCGTCCACGTACCCTCGTAGACCGTTAAGCGGAAGCGTTATGACAACGCGGTTGATGTAGTCGTATGTCTTCACGGTCGAACGATCCTCAGTATCAAACGTACGGCACCTCTGCGTTCAGCACACGTTCAGCTTAGTGACATCCCGCGAACTCACGATCCAGTAGATATCGGGGAAGAGTTTCGTCAGCACGACGGCGTGGTGACGATGTTGATGAACCTACCGCAGCAGGGCTTCGCCTAAACACCGCTACAGTATGACCGAGGTGGATTATGGTGGAGGGGGGCACCGCACATGGCTGGAGAGATCTCAATGATCAACTTGTGTGTCTAGAGGTGCCCCCTGCCCCCATATATAAAGGAGGAAGGGGGAGAGGCGGCCGGCCAGGAGGAGGCGCACCAGGAGGAGTCCTACTCCCACCAGGAGTAGGACTCCCTCCTTTCCTAGTTGGAATAGGAGAAGGGGGGAGGAGGGGGAGAGAAGAAGGAAAGGGGGCGCCCCCCTCCTTGTCCAATTCGGACTAGAGGGAGAGGGGGTGCGCGGCCTACCCTGGCAGCCCTTCCTCTCTTCCACTAAGGCCCATCATGGCCCATTAAACTCCCGAGGGGGTTCCGGTAACCCCCGGTACTCCGGTAAAATCCCGATTTCACCCGGAACACTTGCGATATCCAAATATAGGCTTTATGTCTCGACCATTTTGAGACTCCTCGTCATGTCCGTGATCACATCCGGGACTCCGAACTACCTTCGGTACATCAAAACATATAAACTCATAAAACCGATCATCACAGAACTTTAAGCGTGCGGACCCTACGGGTTCGAGAACTATGTAGACATGACCGAGACACGTCTCCGGTCAATAACCAATATTGGAACCTGGATGCTCATATTGGTTCCTACATATTCTACGAAGATCTTTATCGGTCAAACCGCACAACACTATACGTTGTTCTCTTTGTCATCGGTATGTTACTTGTCCGAGATTCGATAGTCGGTATCCAATACCTAGTTCAATCTCGTTACTGGTAAGTCTCTTTACTCGTTCCGTAATACATCATCCCATAACTAACTCATTAGTTATCATGCTTGCAAGGCTTATAGTGATGTGTATTACCGAGAGGGCCCAGAGACACCTCTCCGATAATCGGAGTGACAAATCCTAATCTTGATCTATGCCAACTCAACAAGTACCATCGGAAACACCTGTAGAGCACCTTTATGATCACCCAGTTACGTTGTGATGTTTGGTAGCACACAAAGTGTTTCTCCGGTATTCCGGAGTTGCATAATATCATAGTCATAAGAACATGTATAAGTCATGAAGAAAGCAATAGCAGTAAACAAACGATCAAGTGCTAAGCTAACGGAATGGGTCAAGCCAATCACATCATTCTCCTAATGATGTGATCCCATTGATCAAATAACAACTCATGTCTATGGTTAGGAAACTTAACCATCTTTGATCAATGAGCTAGTCAAGTAGAGGCATACTAGTGACACTATGTTTGCCTATGTATTCACACATGTATTATGTTTCCGGTTAATACAATTCTAGCATGAATAATAAACATTTATCATGAAATAAGGAAATAAGTAATAACTTTATTATTGCCTCTAGGGCATATTTCCTTCAGTCTCCCACTTGCACTAGAGTCAATAGTCTAGATTACACAGTAATGATTTTAACACCCATGGAGCCTTGGTGCTGATCATGTTTTGCTCATGGAAGAGGCTTAGTCAATGGGTCTGCAACATTCAGATACGTATGTACCTTGAAAATCTCTATGTCTCCCACCTGGACTTGATCCCGGGTGGAGTTGAAGCGTATCTTGATGTGCTTGGTTCTCTTGTGAAATCTGGATTCCTTTGCCAAGGCAATTGCACCAGTATTGTCACAAAAGATTTTCATTGGACCCGATGCACTAGGTATGACACCTAGATCGGCTATGAACTCTTTCATTCGCTGCTTCCGGAGCAGCAATGTACTCCGGTTCACATGTAGATCCCGCCACGACGCTCTATTTAGAACTGCTCCAACTGACAGCTACACCGTTTAATATAAACATGTATCCGGTTTGCGATTTAGAATCGTCCGGATCAGTGTCAAAGCTTGTATCAACGTAACCATTTACGATGAGCTCTTTGTCACCTCCATAAACGAGAAACATATCATTGGTCCTTTTCAGGTACTTTAGGATGTTCTTGACCGCTGTCCAGTGATCCACTCCTGGATTACTTTGGTATCTCCCTGCTAAGCTAATAGCAAGGCACACATCAGGTCTGGTACACAACATTGCATACATGATAGACACTATGGCTGAAGCATAGGGAACACTTTTCATTTTCTCTCTATCTTCTGCAGTGGCCGGACATTGAGTGTTACTCAACTTCACACCTTGTAACACAGGCAAGAACCCTTTCTTAGCTTGATCCATTTTGAACTTCTTCAAAACTTTATCAAGGTATGTGCTTTGTGAAAGTCCAATTAAGCATCTTGATCTATCTCCATAGATCTTGATGCCCAATATATAAGCAGCTTCACCGAGGTCTTTCATTGAAAAACTCTTATTCAATTATCCTTTTATGCTATCCAGAAATTCTATATCATTTCCAATCAGCAATATGTCATCCACATATAATATTAGAAATGCTACAGAGCTCCCACACACTTTCTTGTAAATACAGGCTTCTCCAAAAGTCTGTATAAAACCATATGCTTTGATCACACTATCAAAACGTTTATTCCAACTCCGAGAGGCTTGCACCAGTCCATAAATGGATCGCTTGAGCTTGCACACTTTGTTAGCTCCCTTTGGATCAATAAAACCTTCAGGTTGCATCATATACAACTCTTCTTCCAGAAATCCATTCAGGAATGTAGTCTTTAAATCCATTTGCCAAATTTCAAAATCATAAAACGCGGCAATTGCTAACATGATTCGGACGGACATAGCATCGCTACGGGTGAGAAGGTCTCATCGTAGTCAACTCCTTGAACTTGTCGAAAACCTTTTGCAACAAGTCGAGCTTTGTAGACAGTAACATTACCATCAGTGGCTGTCTTCTTCTTGAAGATCCATGTCGGAGTAAATAGCCATGGGTAGCCTAGTCGGCTCCCCCTGGCACTTCTGAAAAAATTACGAGCCCGCCCGGCTCTCAAGAATCCAAGACATGGGGCCGCCTTCCCCTAGCCGGCTGCGATCAAGGCCGGCTTTCGGAAGGCGGTCCGACTTTAACCCTCATGAGAGGGCCGACTCCAAGAAGCCGGCTGTGAGAAGGCCGACTCCTTCGAGCTGGCTCCCCGTAAAGCCGTCAAGACCGTACCCACAAAGTTTGCACCCACCTAACGGCGGTGCGACGAGGCGTGGCTACAGAAGAGCCTGCCACCCCTGAATCCCGGGGCACGCCTGGCACAGTGCGCCGTACGAGGTAGGCATGACCCGTCCGGCGCAGCACTATTGCCATGTTGACCCTGGCCTCACCCACGACGGGCCGCCAGCGTGGCCCACAGGCGGTGGGCCCCTTAGAGCAGAGAGACGGCCGAAGGCGGCCCCGCTTCCAACCAGTCGGCCCGAGATGGAGCCGGCCCCCCGCAGCCGGCTTGCTACCTCCCTCGAAGAAGACACCCCATAAAGAAGACAAGACGCGGTAGGGCTACAGCGATCGTCCGACGGGCGGCGGTACTGTAGCCGCGCTTACCACGATGAAGCTCACGTCAACAAGATGAAGCCACAGTGACCAGCCGCCGACATGGCCCCGGACAGTGGGGCCTACCTGTCGACCAAGGAGTTGGCAGCCGGCGGGACCCACCAGTCGGTGGGCCCCAGCAGCCGGCGCAGGAGCCGGCGAGCGCAGTCACAGACGGCTGGGCCACGCGCCCAGCCGGATTACCATTGTACCCCCGGGGGTAGGCCTATATAAACCCCCCGGACTACCCATGCAAAGGGTTCGACCCCTTGCTAGTTCTAGACACCATACAAGGAGAAGAAGCGGGCTAGCCGTGCCCTTTCTTCCTCCTCCCCCCAAAAATAGCTCAAGGAGCGTCGTGTAGCTACTCGATTCATCTAGTGAGCATGCGGAGACCCCGCAGAGCAGCAGTAGGGGTGTTATCTCCTCGGAGAGCCCCGAAGCTGGGTAAGATCCGCCGGCGTGCATGTCTTCGCCTCATCCCGCTTCCAGGCACCGGCGATGTCTTACTGGTTCCCACAAGGATAAGCCACCCGTTGGCATATGTCGCACCCACCACCGTGGGGCCAGGCGCACCGTCATCCGGAGACCTGTTCTGGACGGGAACCCTCTTCCTCCCCAGCGAGCGTAGCCAGCCCGGCACGCCCGATGGCGCTTGCCACGACGCGCTGCAAGGCATCACCAGCATCTGCGCGGCAAGCGGCCTCGCCGATCTCCCCGACGAGACCTTCACCTCCGACGAGCTCGCCTCCGATGCGGGCACTGACCGCCTCGCCAACCTTCTTGGCCAGCTCCATGTCTCCAGCGAGCCCGCTGCGGACCTGGAGTCGGTTGGCTCCACCGACCCGATGCCTGTCGACTCCAACACGGCCTCCTACGACGCCTTCCCCACCAACGTCGCGATCTACAACGACCCGCTTCCTCGAGCCGACGGCCACGATGCTGTCACCGCCGAAGTGATGGTTGTCGGCCACGACGGCCTGGCCGACGCGAGCGCCCGCGACGCCCCGTGCGCGGCGGCCCACGACTTGTCCGCTCCTCTCCCGGCCGACGCCGACGACGAAGCACTGGAAGCACGCCGCCTCGCTCTCCTCGCAGAGGGCCGGAGGTTGGCCTCCATAAGACGCCTCACTGAGGCCTACCGGCGCGAGGCTGACCATGCCGCCTTCGGCACGCCGGCCCCGGGCGGGCCAAGCCGGGCCGGCCTTGTCAAGCAACGCGGCGCCGTCATCGCCGACACGCTGGGAGTCGACCGCCCGGTCTATGCCACTCCGCTCGAGAACTTGCGTGCCGCCCAGGCGGCCGTAGACGAGCTGGACGGCCTGGAGGCCGAAGACCTTCCCCACATGACCCGGCGCATCCAGCAATTGATTGACGCCGCCGCGCAGCGGCACGAAGCCGACGCTCGCACGGAAAGCCTTCCCCCGCGCCGAGAGCACGGTGCGACGTCCCGGACGCCGACTACGAGCACTACCCGCGCGCGACGCGAGAAGGAGCCGGCTACCAGCCGCAGCCGGACCCGGATCTCCATCGAGCGGGACGCGGACGGTCATCCCCGAGCCATGGAGTGGCGGGGCGACCCGCCTCCCCCCCCGCCCTGTGGGGAGAGATACCCCGCCCCACCCCCAGTGGCGCACCCGACTCTCAGCGGCCGGCTGGGCCACCGCGAAGGAATCGGCGAGAACAACGCCCGTCATCGGATCGACCGCCTGGCGCGATCCCTGGCATTGGAAGAAGAAGACGATGTCGGCCCGTCTTGCTTTGGCCCCCGCATCCGCAACGAGCCCTTTCCCAAGGGGTTCTCGCTCCCGAGAGACATGCCCAAGTACAACGGCTCCGTGAAGCCGGAAGATTGGTTGATCGACTACTCCACCGCAGTTAGCATAGCCAACGGCAACCGCGCGTCGCCATGAAGTACGTGCCCCTCATGCTGCAGGGCACGGCACGGACCTGGCTCAACAGCCTCAAGCCGCGTAGCATCAACAGCTGGCTAGACTTCACAGAAGCCTTCATCCGCAACTTCACCAGCACCTACAAGCGGGCTCCCAAGCCCAGACAGCTTTCCTTGTGCGTGCAAGGCCCCGCCGAGTCCACTCGCGATTACCTCACACGTTGGCCGAGCTCCGCAACTCCTGTGAAGGGGTGCACGAGGTACAAGCCATAGAGTACTTCACAGCCGGATGCCGAGAAGGCACCCTCCTCAAGCACAAGCACCTCTGCGACGAGCCGGCTACCCTCGACGAGCTTCTGGACATAGCGGACAAGTACGCCACCGCCGACTCCTCGATGAAGACCGAGCTTCGGGTAGACGCGTCCGGAAAGGTGCTCAACCCGGCGCCCAAGACGCCGGCTGGAGAACCCGGCCGACACCCCAACTCGAACGACAACAAGCGCAAGGGCCCCGCGCTGCCTCCCGCTAGCCGGCAGGTGGCCACGGTCGAAGATGCGCCGCCTGAAGAATGACCGGCGCCCAAGAAGCCCAAGGGCGGCAGGCCGGCTTGGCAGCCCGCCTTCTCCTACGAGCAAACCCTCGACACCCCTTGCAAGTTCCACAGCGGCGCGAAGCCGTCCAACCACATGACCCGGAAGTGCAACTGGCTCACCCGAATCTCTAAGGGCGAGGGGCTCTTGCCACCTCCGCCTGCCGGCCTGCCGCCTCCGCCGCCTCCGGCCGCTCGGCCCGCAGTCGGAGCCGTGCATGACGAGTTTCCTGATGAGCAAGCAACCTACATCGTCTTTACAAGCCAGCCCGAAGACCGGCACAGCAAACGCCGAGAGCACCAGGAAGTCAGCATGGTCGCTGCCAACCCCGCCGAACACATGCATTGGTCAGAAAAGCCCATCAGCTGGAGTCGGGCCGACCATCCGGAGGTGATGCCGTCTCTCGGCTCTTATGCTTTGGTCCTGGAAGCCACCCTTGCAACGGACAGACGCGCCGCCCGCTTCTCCCGTGTGTTGATAGACGGCGGGAGCAGCATTAACATCCTGTATCGTGACACCCTGGAGAAGTTGAACGTCAAGACAAAACAGCTCACGCCCAATCGGACAGTGTTCCACGGCATCGTACCTGGCCTGTCCTGCGCCCCCATTGGCAAAATCAAGATTGATGTACTTTTTGGGGACAAGGAGCATTTCCGCCGGGAAGCGATCTGGTTTGAAGTGGTGGACCTGGAGAGCCCTTACCATGCATTGCTGGGCCGACCTGCTTTGGCCAAGTTCATGGCAGTTCCCCACTATGCCTACCTCAAGATGAAGATACCAAGCACCAAAGGCGTCATCACCGTAGCCGGTGACTACAAGAAGTCCTCCGAGTGCGCAGCGGCCAGCAGCCGGCTGGCCGAGTCCCTTGTGATCGCCGAAGAGAAGAAGATGCTGGACCGAGTCGTGGCCATAGCCGGCAAGCAGTCGGCCGTGTCCCCCAACCCCAAGGAGCATGATACTCAAGGGTCTTTTCAGCCGGCCAAGGAGACGAAGAAGATACCTCTTGACCCGAGCGTCCAGAGAGGTTTGCCGTCATCGGGGCAAACCTGAACAGCAAATAGGAAGGCGAGCTCGCCAATTTCCTCCGTGAGAATCGGGACATCTTTGCGTGGTCCCCCAAGGACATGCCCGGTGTTCCGAGGAAATTCGCCGAGCACAAACTACATGTTCGAGAAGACGCAAAGCCAGTCAGACAACCCCTTCGTCGACTGTCGGAGGAGAAACGCGGGATTGTAGGGGAGGAGATAGCCCGGCTCTTGGCGGCCGGCTTTATCATGGAAGTTTTCTTTCCAGAGTGGCTCCCCAACCCGGTCCTTGTGCTAAAGAAGAATAACAAGTGGCGCATGTGTATAGACTACACAAGTCTCAACAAGGCTTGCCCCAAAGATCCTTTTGCCCTGCCAAGGATAGACCAAGTGATAGACTCCACAGCCGGATGTGAGCTGTTGAGTTTTTTGGATGCTTACTCCGGATATCACCAGATAAAGCTAGACCCGGATGACCGCCTGAAGACCGCCTTCATCACGCCGTTCGGAGCCTTCTGCTACCTGACTATGACATTCGGCTTGAGAAATGCCGGTGCCACCTTTCAGCGTTGCATGCAGAAGTGCCTCCTCAAGCAGCTCGGCAGGAATGCCCACGTTTACGTGGACGACATCGTGGTGAAGACAGAGAAGCGTGGCACCTTGATGGAAGACCTCAAGGAAACATTTGAGAACCTGCGCCGGTTCCAAATCAAGCTCAACCCCGAGAAATGCGTGTTCGGGGTGCCAGCCGGCTAGCTCCTAGGCTTCCTGGTCTCCGAACGCGGCATCGAATGCAACCCGGCGAAGATCAAGGCCATCGAGAGAATGGCGATCCCTACCAAGCTTCGAGACATTCAGAAGTTCACCGGGTGCTTGGCCTCCTTGAACCGCTTCATGAGCCGGCTCGGAGAGAAAGCTCTCCCCCTCTACCGCCTCATGAAGAAGAGCACTCACTTCGAGTGGAACGACCAGGCCGACCAAGCTTTTCACGAGCTGAAGAAGATGCTGGCCACGCCGCCTGTCCTCGCGGCGCCGACCGAGAAAGAGCCCATGCTCCTTTACATCGCTGCAACCAGCCGGGTAGTCAGCACCGTCATCGTAGTCCAGCGCCTGGAAGAAGGCCGAGCCCAGCCGGTCCAGAGGCCGGTGTATTATTTGAGCGAGGTGCTGTCCGCCTCAAAGTAGAACTACCCGCACTACCAAAAGATGTGTTACGGTGTGTACTTCACCGCCAAGAAGCTGAAGCCCTACTTTCAAGAGCATCCCGTCACGGTCGTATGCACTGCCCCGCTAGCCGAGATCATAGGCAGCCGGGATGCATCCGGCCGGGTCGCGAAATGGGCAATCGAGCTGGCCCCCTACACGATCTTCTACCAGCCCCGCACCGCCATCAAGTCCCAAGCACTAGCCGACTTCCTCATCGACTGGGCCGAGACCCAGTACCTGCCGCCGACTCCCGACTCCACCCATTGGCGCATGCACTTCGACGGGTCCAAGATGCGCACCGGCTTGGGAGCCGGCATCGTCCTTACCTCTCCCAAAGGCGACAAGCTCAGATACACGCTACAGATCCACTTTGCCGCCTCCAACAATGTGGCCGAGTATGAGGCGCTCATACACGGGCTCCGGCTTGCCAAAGAGCTTGGCATTCGCCGGATCCTATGTTATGGCGACTCGGACCTGGTAGTCCAGCAGTCATCCGGCGACTGGGACGCCAAGGACGCGAATATGACTACCGTTTCCTGGTCCAACAACTCAGCGGATACTTTGAAGGATGCGAGTTCCTCCACGTACCTCGAGCCGACAACGAGCCAGCCGATGCCCTGGCTCGAATAGGCTCCACTCGGCAAGCAATTCCAACCGGCGTCGCTCTACAACGCCTCCTCAAGCCGTCCATCAAGCCGTCTCCGGAATCCGATTCCATCTTTGTGCCGCCTGACCCCGATGCGGCCAGGTCCGGCTCGAAGAATCAAGTAGCCGACCCCAAGACCCCCGTAGCCAACCCGGCGACTTCGGCAGCCGGCTCGGGGACTGCGGTAGCCGGCTCGGGGACTGCGGTAGCCGGCCCGGGGACTGCGCCAGCACTACAGCCGGCGGCTGACTCCAGCACCTCACCGCCCAGCCCGCCCACCCTGGTGGCAGTAGCCACTTTGGCAGTAGAAGAAGTCGCGGCTCCGTCATGGGCTCAGTCCATCCTCAACTTCCTAGTAAACGAAGACCTGCCGGCCGACGAAACAGAAGCAAGACAAGTCCAGCGTCGAGCCGGAGCGTACACAATCGTCAACAGAGAACTACTCAAGCGCAGCGTCACCGGAATCCTCCAATGGTGCGTCGAGCAAGAGAAGGGCATTGCAATCCTCGCAGACATTCACCAAGGAGAATGCGGCCACAATGCGGCCTCAAGATCACTTGTCGCCAAAGCCTTCAGCCATGGTTTCTTCTGGCCGACTGCTTTGGACGACGCCAGAGAATTAGTCAAGCATTGCAAGGGATGCTAGCTCTTCAGCTCCAAGCAACACATGCCGGCTTCGGCACTCAAGACCATTCCCCTCACTTGGCCCTTTGCCGTTTGGGGACTGGACATGGTGGGCCCATTCAAGACGGCGCGCGGCGTCACGACGCATTTGCTCGTCGCCGTGGACAAATTCACCAAGTGGGTTCAAGCGAAGCCGATCAAGAAGCTGAATGGGCCGACTGCCGTGACGTTCATCATGGACATAACAACTCGGTACGGCGTGCCGCACAGCATCATCACCGACAATGGCACGAATTTTGCCAAAGGAGGCTTGGCACGTTTCTGCGCAGCCCAAGGCATCCGGCTGGACTTAGCATCCGTTGCCCACCCGCAGTCAAACGGCCAGGTCGAGCGAGCCAACGACCTCATCCTCTCCGGCATCAAGCCCCGACTGGTTGTACCTCTGGAGCGCTCAGCCGGCTGTTGGCTCGATGAGCTGCCGGCTGTCCTCTGGAGTCTGCGCACTACACCAAACAAGTCAACCGGCTTCACCCCTTTCTTCCTTGTGTATGGTGCCGAGGCGGTCATCCCAACTGACATCGAATTCGACTTGCCTCGAGTAACCATGTACACGGAAGTGGACGCCAAGGAAGCACGAGAAGACGGCGTCGACCTGCTGGAAGAAAGCCGGCTGTTAGCTCTCAGCCGGTCTGCAATTTACCGGCAGGGTTTGCGCCGATACCACAGCCGGAAGGTCAGGCCAAGATCTTTCCAAGAGGGCGACCTTGTGCTCCGGCTGATTCAGCGAACAGCCGGCCAGCACAAGCTCTCAGCCCCTTGGGAAGGCCCTTTCGTCATCAGCAGAGCTCTAGGCAACGACTCCTACTACCTGATCGACGCACAGAAGCCGAAGGCACGCAAGAGAGACGACTCCGGCAAGGAGTCGGAACGGCCATGGAACGCCAACCTCCTTCGAAGATTTTACAGTTGAAAGGCAGTATGTATCACGCTAACTTTTGTATTAAGTACAAGACAATAGGCTCCCCGAGGAGGGCTCGGGGACTGCCATCCCTTATTTATGAATGAAAAGTATCATGCTTATGACCTTGTCGTATCATTTACTTATTCCGTCCGGCACCGAGTTCGACTAGTCTGCTCGGGGACTGGCCGACTGAAGTTATATTAGAAGTCCTACCCGCAGTCAGACAAGTAGTGTGCCGGCTCTCAAGCCTTCCCTTGCCAAAACTCGCAGTTCGAAGAACCGGCTGTCCGGCTGGCAAGAGTTAAAGGTAGGAACGACCGCCCACACGAAAAACGGCTAGGGACTAACGGACTAATATAACAAAAGCCGGTTTTTTCCCACACCGCCGACTGGCTACCAGAGTAGCCGGCCGGCCGGTTTCCATTCACTTTACTTTAAATCCAAGAAAGCTCAAGTACTTGCCTCCCCAAAGAGGGAAGGCGGCAAAGGAAAAAGCCTAAGGATAAACAAGCATACGCGAATGGAAACCAAACATACACATGATAATATTTACATAAAAAGACCTCCAAGAGGCCAGCATTCAACATAGTTTGGATACACCCCCAGTGGGTGGAACTGCGAAACTTAACAAAAGATTTTTAAAGACAACAAAGCAGGAAAGATAAAGACGGCAGGTCAAGATGGCGGAGCGGCCGACAAGCCAGACTAGTTGGCGGAGACGGTCGCGCCGGCTGAAGGAGCAGCCGGCTGACGAACTTCGGCTTGGTCGCCGCCTCCCGCAGAGGGCGCGCTTCCACGCGCCTCGTTGCTGGAGGCGCGGTCGGCCTGAGGTCGGCTGGGTTTTCCACCAGCCGGCTCGACGTCTCCGTCGTCGTCGTCTTCATCTTCTTCGACCTCGTCGCTGGAGGCGATCTCCTCCGCCGAGTCCTCGCCCACCGCCGAGTTCAGCCCAAACCACTCCTCCGGCTGTGCGACACCGTCATCATCGATTTCGGGTGCGAAAACGCTGATGTCGGTGCACTCGGCGATCATCGAGGCCCGCTGGGCGATAGCCGGCCTCACCGCCTCCAGCTCCGCGTCGGCCTCCATCCGCCAAGTGCGCAGCTGGTCCAGGCTCCGCCCTGGGTACCAAGCCCGGACGAATTCCAACGCCCGCCCGGCTCCGAGGCGGGCCGCTGACGCTTTCCAAGCCTCGAAGCGACCAACTGCGACTTCCAGCCAGTCGGCAGTTGGGCTCGGAGTGCGGGGGATCGTCTCGCCGGGCCAGAGGGCGGCCAGCACTTGCGCCCCGGCACGTTGGAGCCGGCGAAGCATCCGATGAGCCGGCTGCAACCGTGCCTGGACAGCCAGAAGCTGCTCCTCAAGGGTCCGGTTTGCATCCGGCGCGATGTCGGCCCCCGCTTGCCGGCGCGCCTCGCGATGGGCCTCAATGCTTTGGGCGGCGAAGGCGTAGTAGCCTGGGAAGTAATCTGCAAGAAACAACAAGCAAGAGCTCAAGATAAGTCAAAAAACCCAAGCGGCAAGGGGCAGGGGAGGGCCGAGGAAGGCAGCTTACCGTCGATCAAGTCCTCGATCCGGCCGAAGCCTTCGTCCAGGCCTCGCCGGGTCTCAGACCAGGTCGCCGCCGCCATCTCGTATTCCGCCATCAAGGCGTCTTCGCTTTCCTGCGCCGCCTGCAGGGCCGCTTTGTGGCTTTCCTCTTGGTCGGCTAGCTTCTTGGCCAGGCGATCCCGTTCCTGGACCAAGGCAGTGCACTCGGCCTCTTTGGCGTAAAGGGCAGCCTTCGCTTCGCCAAGCTCCTTCCTCAAGTCGGCGTTGGCCCCTGAAGACAAAGAAAAAGAAAAAAATCAATAAGAAAAGAGTCGTCAAGAAAGATTCGACCCGACTGCGCAGCAGTCGGCCCGAATCTCGGGGACTACACCCAGTGGGTGCGCTGACGTGCCCCCACAGGAGACAGACAAAACCAAGTACTTACTTCGGCTGTCGGCCAGGTCGTCGGTCCGCCGGCTCAACTCTCGAGCCTGGGAGTCGAAGGCGGCAGCACGAAGGTTGTGGTATTCCTGAAAGTTTAGAAAGAAAGCAAAGTAAGGTGGCCGTCGAGAAAGATCCGACCCAACTGCGCAGCAGTCGGCCCGAATCTCGGGGACTACACCCAGTGGGTGCGCTGACGCGCCCCCACGGAAGAAATCAAGAAAGCAAAGAAGCCAAGAGCGAAGGAATCACCCGGATAGTGGTTCGCGTTGACAAGAACTCTTGGTTGAGCTGTTGCAGCAGGGCGGCTTGAGCTCGTAGCCGGCTCCGGACCCCTTGAGCCGCTGCATCCAGCTCGCCAGTTCCCCCGCAGGGAGTCCACTCGGACACGGCGGTGCTGGCCGCCTCCAGATCTCCCGCCGGCTGGCTCGCGCCCGCGGCTCGGCGCAACTCCGGCGGAGCGGCGCCTCTCTCAGCGCGTCGGCCCGTCGCCAGCTGCACCTCGAGGCCGGCTCTACTCTCCGGCTCCCCGCCGGCCGGCTCCTCTGGCGCTGTTGATGATTGACCGCCTTGGCCCGCTCCGGTTGGCGCCGCAGGCGGCGCTCTCCCCGCCAAGGCCACGGGGTCCTCCTCCCTCTCCAACAGCGGCGGGTCTTGGATGATCTCCTCCGCCAAGGGCAACGGGGTGTCGGGGGCCACGGCTCGGAGAGGAACGGCGAGCAGCGGAGGCTGGCTACGCAAGCTTTCCGCCTCCGTCTCTGCGGGAGCTGCCTCCCTCTGGGCCTTGGCTACCGCTTCAGCCTGCCCCTTTGCCGCCTGGGCGGCCGCCTTCTCCGCCGCCTCGCGCTCCTCCCGCGCTTCGCGGGCGTTCCGCTCTGTGGCCTCCCTAAGATCGGCGCGGGGGTCCACGCGGCGGGAGCTTGAAGACCCTCCAGCCGGCCCCACGACGGAGCCGCCCGGGCCCCGCTCAAGGGAAAGCGGCGCCCTGTCCAGCAAGCGAGGAAAAGTTAAGAAGACATTCGAAGAAAAAGAGAACAACAACGACGAGTGCGGCAAAGCAATTGAAGACTTACGCCGAGACCGCCTGGGGCTATTTCACAGCCCTGCGGAAGCGGGCCGCCTTCGCGGCCGCCTCATCCCGCTTTGTCGCCGCGACAGAAGGCTTGGACTTCTTCGGCCGACTGCCGAAGAGGCCTAGAGCGGCCCGGCGCTTCTGCGCGCCGCCGGCAGCCGGCGCGACAGACGAGCCCGCGCCCTGTTGGTCGGCCGCCGGCTGGCGACGCGGAGCGACTTCGGCTTCGAAATCGTCCGGCCAGTCCTCGAAGCTCGCGGTGAACCTTGAGCCTCCGGGCTCGGCACTGTCCCCCACGACGGCGTCTTCCATGGCAGCCGCCCCCAAGTCCAGGTCGTCAACATCATCCACCATGCGATCGGGGGCGTACTGGCATTCGATCCCTGCCACCCCGGCCGGCGGCGCAAGAAGAGGGTTCTGCTCAGAGAACCGACTGGTCAGAAGCCGGCCGTCACGAAGCCGGATGACAAAAAAAAGAAGATAAAGAGAGAAACTTACCACGGGTGGAGGATTTGCGCGAGAATACGGCGCCTTGCCGTATTGCCAGTCCCCGCTGAGCTTGCAGTTGGCGATGTAATTGACCATGAGCGCCACCTCCGCGTGGGGCATCTCCCATGTGCTCAGCCGGCTTGGGTCAAAGCGGCCGCTCATCTGACACATCATATGGGGCCGGCTCTGGAGAGGGAGGATCCGGCGCTCCACGAAGGCGGCCACAAGGTCGGCCCCGCGCAAGCCTTCCAACTGAATCAGCACCCGAAGCTGGGAGATGGCGGCGTTCCCGGCCGGAGACAACGACCGGGATCGGAAGCTCCACGAGGGCTGCCTCCCAGCCGGCGGGCCGGCTACGTAAGCCGGCAGGTTGATGTAGTCTTCTTGCTCGGCGACGTTCTTCACATAGAAATAAGATCTCTGCCAGACCTTTACCGACTGGATCAGGGGGATGGGCGGGAACGGATTGTTCTCACTCGCCCTCCTCATGGCGATGAAGGCCCCGCAGGGGGCGGGCACGCCGGCAACGACTGTGCCGAGCTTGCTCTGGAAGAACTCTCCCTAGAGCTCCAGCGTGGGGAGCAGCCCCAAGAAGCCTTCGCAGAGGGAGACGAAGGCCGACAGCAGCATCACCGCATTGGGCGTGAGGTGATGCGGCTGGAGGTTGTAGAAGTCGAGGAAGGAGCGCAGAAACCCGCTCGCCGGGAGGCCGAAGCCGCGCAGGCAGTGCGAGCGGAAGACAACCCGCTCGCCCGCCTCCGGCGCCGGCGAGATCTCCCTCGCGAGCGCTAGGCGGACCTGTACGCGGTCGGCGCCGGGCAGGCACCGGGTCTGGCGAAGGAACTCCACGTGGTCTTCATGGACGTTGGAGCCGTCCCAGGAGCTTGACAACGCCATGGGAGCGAGGTGGTGTGGAGACGCGACGGCGCTGAGACGGGAGGCTGCGGCGGCAGCGAAAGGAAGAAGACGAGGGTTAGGAGGGACGGAGTTGGAGGGAGCGCGCGAACCTCTGTCGCTCCCCCTCCTCCCCCTACTTATAGGCTCACGTGGCGGAGCTGAGGAGGCGTGGCGTGGGGAAGCGTGGGGGTCGATCGTGCCCACTCCCCACGCCCCGCGATTATCGATCCTTAATGGCGAGACGAAAACTGCCTTGAGAAGGCGAGCGGCCCTGTGGGCCACGGGAGATCCGCGCCTGGACCGAGGCTCGCGAGTGGCGGGCCCGGGCCTGCGGCGGCATCCTGTCGCGCGCGTGCGCTCGCAGGATCCTGCCGCCACGTGGCCGCGAGAGGGCCCGTGGTCAGCACGCAGGTCCCCTCTCCTCCCGCCTACGCGGGGCTATCTGAAGTCGGCGTACGCCCGCGAAGCCGGCTCTTCAGGATAGGAAGCTGACCAAGCTTCTCGTCCCCCTGTTCACCTCGGAGCTCGATCAGCTTCGGGGACTATTGTCGGAGTAAATAGCCATGGGTAGCCTAGTCGGCTCCCCCTGGCACTTCTGAAAAAATTACGAGCCCGCCCGGCTCTCAAGAATCCAAGACATGGGGCCGCCTTCCCCTAGCCGGCGCGATCAAGGCCGGCTTTCGGAAGGCGGTCCGACTTTAACCCTCATGAGAGGGCCGACTCCAAGAAGCCGGCTGTGAGAAGGCCGACTCCTTCGAGCTGGCTCCCCGTAAAGCCGTCAAGACCGTACCCACAAAGTTTGCACCCACCTAACGGTGGTGCGACGGGGCGTGGCTACAGAAGAGCCTGCCACCCCCGAATCCCGAGGCACGCCTGGCACAGTGCGCCGTACGAGGTAGGCATGACCCGTCCGGCGCAACACTGTTGCCATGTTGACCCTGGCCTCACCCACGACGGGCCGCCAGCGTGGCCCACAGGCGGTGGGCCCCTTAGAGCAGAGAGACGGCCGAAGGCGGCCCCGCTTCCAACCAGTCGGCCCGAGATGGAGCCGGCCCCCCGCAGCCGGCTTGCTACCTCCCTCGAAGAAGACACCCCATAAAGGAGACAAGACGCGGTAGGGCTACAGCGATCGTCCGACGGGCGGCGGTACTGTAGCCGCGCTTACCACGATGAAGCTCACGTCAACAAGATGAAGCCACAGTGACCAGCCGCCGACATGGCCCCGGACAGTGGGGCCTGCCTGTCGACCAAGGAGTTGGCAGCCGGCAGGACCCACCAGTCGGCGGGCCCCAGCAGCCAGCGCAGGAGCCGGCGAGCGCAGTCACAGACGGCTGGGCCCCGCGCCCAGCCGGATTACCATTGTACCCCCGAGGGGTAGGCCTATATAAACCCCCCGGAGCACCCATGCAAAGGGTTCGACCCCCTGCTAGTTCTAGACACCATACAAGGAGAAGAAGCAGGCTAGCCGTGCCCTTTCTTCCTCCTCCCCCCAAAAATAGCTCAAGGAGCGCCGTGTAGCTACTCGATTCATCTAGTGAGCATGCGGAGACCCCGCAGAGCAGCAGTAGGGGTGTTATCTCCTCGGAGAGCCCCGAAGCTGGGTAAGATCCGCCGGCGTGCATGTCTTCGCCTCATCCCGCTTCCAGGCACCGGTGATGTCTTACTGGTTCCCACAAAGATAAGCCACCCGTTGGCATATGTCGCACCCACCACCCGACAATCCATTTATTCTCGATGGCATGCCGATCAACGGGCAAGTCAATGAAAGTCCACACTTTGTTCTAATACATGGATCCCATCTCAGATTTCATGGCTTCAAGCCATTTTGCGGAATCTGGGCTCATCATCGCTTCCTCATAGTTCGTAGGTTCATCATGGTCAAGTAACATGACCTCCAGAACTGGATTACCATACCACTCTGGTGCGGATCTTGCTCTAGTTGACCTACGAGGTTCGGTAGTAACTTGATCTGAAGTTATATGATCATCATAATTAGCTTCCTCATTGAGGAAGTCCTGGATTAGGGGGTATCCGGACAGCCCGACTATATTCTTTGGTCGGACTGTTGGACTATGAAGATACAAGATTGAAGACTTCGTCCCATGTCCGGATGGGACTCTCCTTGGCGTGGAAGGCAATCTTGGCAATACGGATATGTAGATCTCCTTCCTTGTAACCGTCTCTGTGTAACCCTAGCCCCCTCTGGTGTCTATATAAACCGGAGGGTTTAGTCCATAGGACAACATACAATCATACCATAGGCTAGCTTCTAGGGTTTAGCCTCCTTGATCTCGTGGTAGATCTACTCTTGTACTACTCATATTATCAAGAATAATCAAGCAAGACGTAGGGTTTTACCTCCATCAAGAGGGCCCGAACCTGGGTAAACATCGTGTCCCCTGCCTCCTGTTACCATCCTCCTAGATGCACAGTTCGGGACCCCCTACCCGAGATCCGCCGGTTTTGACACCGACATTGGTGCTTTCATTGAGAGTTCCTCTGTGTCGTCATCATTAGGCTTGATGGCTCCTTCAATCATCGATGGCGATGCAGTCCAGGGTGAGACTTTTCTCCCCGGACGGATCTTTGTATTCGGCGGCTTCGCACTAAGGGCCAACTCGCTTGGCCATCTGGAGAAGATCGAGAGCTACGCCCCTGGCCATCAGGTCAGATTTGGAAACTTGAACTACACAGCCGATGTCCACGGAGACTTTATGTTCGACGGATTCGAGCCCTTGCCGAGTGCGCCACACGGTCATGATGAGCATGATTTAGCTCTACCATCGGACAGTGTTCGGGAGATCGCATCGGCGACCGCTCCGACCCTCAATCCGGAGCGAATTGCGCCCTCCAGGGATGAGTGGATAGACCCCGCCACGGAGGCCGCATTCTCATCGGCGATCGAGGCGAGTATCGACCTTACCCTTCACGAGAGTCGTGACGCCAAACTGTCGGATTCTTCCCCGGCCACGGACTCCGAACCGCCTGCGCCCGTGCCTATCGAATCCGACTGGGTGCCGATCATGGAGTTCACCTTCGCGGATATTTTTCAGCACTCGCCCTTCGGTGACATACTGAACTCATTAAGGTCTCTCTCGCTGTCAGGAGAATCCTGGCCGAACTATGTCCAGCAGGATTGGGATGCGGATGACAAAGAAATTCTCCGCCCACCCACCACCCACTTAGTAGCCACTGTCGACGATTTGACCGACATGCTCGACTTCGACTCCAAAGACATCGACGGTATGGACGACGATGCAGGAGACGAACAGGAACCACTGCCCATAGGGCACTGGACGCCCACTCCATCATATGATGTATACATGGTGGACACACCCAAAGAAAATGACGACGAGGAACGGAAGGACGTAGCGAAGGGTTGTTCCCTCGAGAAGCAGTCAAAGCGGCGGCGTAAGCACCGCTCCAAATCCCGCCTCGGCAGAAACAGCGATCATATAGACCCAGCGATAGAGCAGGGTGAGCCAGCGGACGACAAACATAGCATTGAACCATCGTCCGACCACGGCAACACGGAGAATCAAACCAAACAACCCGACTCCGTCGAAGATAACAGTCCGGACGACATCACACCGGACAGGCACCCGGAGCAACAAAATAAACATCAAAGGCTTGTTGCCACTGTGAGGATCTTGAAAAAGCAGAAGCAAAGGCTCGGGGCTGCACAAGACACACTCAGAATTAGATGGAGTGAAGTACTCAACACTGCAGCAAAGTACGGCGGTAGTCGCCATACAAAGAGCTACCCAAAGCGAAAGCTGCTACCTGAATTCGATGAGGAGGCCTTAGATCCCCCGCAATCAAAAAACAAAACAGCCATCCGGTCGGATAGACGACCTCGTGGCCAACATAGAGCAGCAAACGACGCCGCACACAAGCCAGTACGTGATCCACGTGAGGGCTCGCATCAAAAGGACGGCGCACCCAGATCCATCTACGGGCCAAGCAAGCGCGCTCCAGCACGCAATGCAACACAACAAACATCCTAACACCACGGTACACCCAAATACAGGGGTGCCGCACACCCCCTATGTTTCACCGATGAGGTGCTGGACCATGAATTTCCAGAGGGATTCAAACCCGTAAACATAGAGGTGTACGACAGAACGACAGACCCTGGGGTTTGGATTGAGGACTACATCCTCCATATCCACATGGCTCGAGGAGATGATCTCCACGCCATCAAGTACTTACCCCTCAAGCTCAAAGGGCCAGCTCGGCACTGGCTTAAAAGCCTCCCCGAAAACTCCATTGGAAGCTGGGAAGAGCTCGAAAACGCTTTTCGGGCAAATTTTCAAGGGACCTATGTCCGACCACCGAATGCAGACGATTTAAGTCATATAACTCAACATCACGGAGAGTCAGCCCGAAAGCTTTGGAACATGTTTCTCACTAAAAAGAACCAAATAGTCGACTGTCTGGACGCCGAAGCCTTAGCAGCTTTCAAGCACAGCATTCGAGACGAATGGCTTGCCAGACACCTCGGCCAAGAAAGGCTGAGAACAATGGCAGCATTAACAAGCCTCATGACCCGCTTTTGCGTGGGCGAGGATAGCTGGTTAGCCCGATGTAGCACCAGCGACCCAAGTACATCCGAAGTCAGGGACGGAAATGGGAAGCCATGACGCAGCAAAAACAAGCGCCGGAATAAAGAAGACAGCCCGAAGAGCACGGTGGTAAACGCCGGATTCAGAAGCTCTCGGCCAGGTCAGCAAAAGTTGCCCTCCAAAGGCAACAGAGACGAACTGTCCAGCCTAAACAAGATTTTGGGTCTTCAAGCAGTCCGGCAAGCTTAACGCCGAACACAAGGGGCAGGATACACCAAGCGAAGGCGAGGACGAGCCTCGCAAGCAAAGCACTGGGGAACAGAAGAAATTCCCACCATAAGTCAAAACGGTAAACGTGTTACATGTGACAAAGGGGAGAAACAAAGCGGCACTCCTAGAGACACATGCCCCAGGGCCTATCACCGCGGAGTTCTGCCACTGGTCATCCCTACCGATCACCTTTGACCATCGGGATTACTCGGCAAGTATCCGGCATGCAGGATGGGCTGCCTTGGTGTTAGACCCGATAATTGACGGATACCACTTCACACGGATCCTGATGGACGGCGGCAGTAGTTTAAACCTGATATATTAGGACACAGTCCGCAAAATGGGGATAGACCCAACAAAATCAGCCATAGCAATACTACCTTTAAAGGAGTAACGCCAGGCCCAGAAGCCCATTACACGGGCTTCCTGCTACTAGAGGTTATATTCGGCTTTCCCGATAACTTCCGCAGCGAAAATTTAACCTTCCACATCGCTCCGTTCCAAAGTGGCTATCAAGCACTACTCGGACGCGAAGCTTTCGCTCGCTTTAATGCAATACCACATTACGCTTCTCTCATGCTCAAGATGCCCGGTCCACGTGGCATCATGTAAATGGAAATATTGAGTGCTACTTGCGCGTGGAAGACCGTGCGGCCACCTTGGCAGCCACACACTAGACGGCCTCACCAACTAGAGCAGCTGACAGGTCGTTAAGACCACGGACATGGTTAGACGAGTCCGATGCAGCTGTATATAATTAATACAGGTTTGATGGCTATACCCCTATAACAATACAGGGGGCTCAACGCGTGTAAACAAGTGACAATTAGGCTCAACTTTACTCATCTTGAACTGTACATGGTTTATTTAGTATAACCTACCTTTTTGCACGACAACTTTTCAACTAAGTTCCTCTCTTTTATAGATGACCATCGTGCTACACCCGTCCAGGATACGGCACAACGGAGACACAGGCGCAGACGTGCAGCAGGGACCCATTCCAAGGATTCTTTTTAGATTAAGACCCTGCATAAACCTTTTTTACTGTCTCTTGTTGATACACACCCCCCGGATTCTCAGTACAATTGAGAAGGAGGCTGACATATTGGCATGTGGCCACGTCAGAATATTGCACGTACCTGGACACCAGGGGCTTATTACAAAGGGCATTGTTTAAGCCCGGTTTACATCATAAAGACCGAATACCTTAGGGAGTGTTCAGCGTCGCGAGTTTGGCCTTATATGCATCAGCTCCGAATCATGTCTTTGGTCAAATGTTGGGTTTGCCCGGCTCCTGTGTTTTGCTGCCTTACGTTCTGCTCTATCGGCTAAGGCGGCACTAGGAGAACTACTGCAATTGTGCCCTGGTTCATCCGGACGAGCACCTCAGTAGAGAAAGCCGAAAACTGACTGTCATGATATAGCGTGAGACTGGTCAACCACTCGATGACCTAGCAGAATCTTCGGGATTCCTCCACCTTAACGAAGGGCCATTTCCCGGCCAGGCATGTACGTGCCCCGAATTCGGATGAGCGCGGAGCCACCAGGGGCTATATATCCCCACTGTCAAACTCCTCTGGCTAAGAGAAAGTGTTAAAGCATTATAGTCTGATTGCCTAGTTCGTTGCGCTATCACCTCCTTAATGGACCAAGACGTTGGATCAAGTGTGAACATGCGTCTTCTGCGAACACTCCCGCATTATATGCGTGGGGGCTGAAGCCGACGACTGCCATCTTTCAGGTTATATACATATATACATAAACGGCCGCACAAGAGGCATCATAGTACTTTCGGGGAAAAGTATAAATACAGCCTTGATAAACTCAATAAAACATTGTTTTTACATTGGGAATACATGTCACTTAAACATAATATTCTTCAAGCACTGAGCCTCTATCAAACGAGCGCCTTCAATAACTTCTTCAAAGTAGTGCTCGGCAGCCACTCGGCCTATGGCCGAACCCTGTGCCGCAACAGTGGTGGCATCCATCTCTGCCCAGTATGTTTTGACACGGGCAAGGGCCATCCGCGAGCCTTCTATGCACGCCGACCTCTTTACAGCATCGATACGTGGCACAGCACCAAGGAATTGTTGCACTAAGCTAAAGTAGCTATTCGGCCTTGGCCCTCCTGGCCACAGATGATCCACAATGGACCTCATGGCAAGTCCGGATAATCTATGGAGCTCGGCCCAACCGGTCAATCGCTCATTCAGCAACAGCGGACAGACTGGAGCGTGAAACTGTGACCAGAACAGCTTCTCCACTTCAGGACCTTTCTGATCCTTGAAGTACTCGCCTGCATCAGCAACACTTGCAGCCAAATCCATGTACTCGTCCGCAGAACTCCATAGCCGGTCCAGAGGCGCATACTTCGGATCCCCGAACTTAGTCCACAACAAGAAGGGCTTCCCAAATACAATATCCGCAGCTTGATGCAGCTCCTCCTTCGTCGCTCTAATTTTTGAGCGGGCTTCCTTGGCAGCCACCCGGGCCTTTTCCAGGTCCGTCGCTTTCGCCCGGTTTTCTTCTTTAAGTAGCTGGTAACGGTCAGCAGCATCTTTTAACTCTACAGCCATCTTGGCTATTTTTTCTTTGCTCTCGCAATGCGCGGCCTGTTCGGCCCTTAAATCTTCGGCCGCCTTTAAAGCGGCCACATTGCTACTCCTTGCTTGCTCCTTGGCTCGGGCAAGCTCCGCCCGAAGGGTCTCCACGGTGGCAGCTCCATCTGCAGTCACAACATATTAAAGATACTGGCATCATGCTGCTCTTATTACGTGACAATCACCAGAAAAATCACCTACCATGTGCCTCGTCAAGCCGCTTGTCAACAAGCATGATGTCGGCATCTGCCGCATCCAGTTGCCACCTTAGTTCGGCAAACCCATCAGTCCGGCTAGGCATCGGAGCTTCAACCACCTGCACATAAAGGCGGTCTGGTTATTACCTGGGACTACGATCCTCTGTTTGTCGCCATTTTCGACGACAACCAGAGTCTTAGGGGCTACTATCTACACAGGGCACATCTAAAAATGTGCGGTACTGTCAACAAGGTACATCATTTCGTGTACCTCAAAACCCATTAGTAGACTCATAAAGGCTTCATGCAACCCGCTTTCGGCGGACGAAATCCTTTCAATCACCGTACCCATCAATGTGCGGTGCTCTTCTGAGATAGCCGCTTGCTCTAGCAGATCCCTCAGTACGTCCGACTGCACACCAGACGGTGCCGGACTCTTTTGATTGCTCTCCTCAAGAGTCGGATACTGAGGACATCGGGTGGCCATAGGATTACCTTCTGGCCTTGCCGGATCAAGAGAAACCCTCTGCAACGACACCTCGGGGTCCCCCGCCTCATGATGCGGTATGGCAGGGGGAGGCGTTTCGCTCTTCATCATCTCTGGAAGAAGATCCCCTGAAGACGAGCTCTGCTGAGAAGGGCTAAAATCCGAACTGCAAGATAAATGCCTCGGTTATTTACCTCAGAGGTAAAGCGAGATATTTTCATTTACCCTTTTACTTACAGCTCGGTGGAGGGCTGATCCCCTTGAGGGCATAGTGCGGCCAGGGTATCCCCTAGGGCAGGACCCTCCGGCGGAGATTTCTTCCCCCGTTTGGAGACCGTCGTCTCCGGGTCCTCAGAGGTGGTTCTCTTCCGTCCCTGGGGAGAGGAAGCTTTAGTTCCTCCCCCCGGCTAACCTCCTTCATGGAGACGCTAGCCTCCTTGTTCCCCCCTTTATCTTCTCCTGAGGGCGCTTGATAAGGCGTGATCTCCAGCATCCTGGTTAGCACGGGATTTGATGAGGTCTCAGGGAGGGGGGCCGAACACCTGATCAACTTTGCCTTTGCTATCCAATCCTGGGTCAAAGAGCGGCTTTTTAGGGCAATGTTGTGATAAATAAATGGACAGTGTGTTCGGATGCGGGGCTACTTACTTGGGTATCCGGGCGATTGCAGCTCAGACCTGCATCCTCAGTGATGTCCGGACACATTATTTGTGGTCCAACGAACAATTTGTACATCTCTTCGTGCATCATGCCGAGGAAATGTTGAATAGCTCGCGGTCCTTCCGGGTTGAATTCCCACATGCGAAGGGGCCGGCGTTTGCAAGGCTGGACTTGACAAACTAGCATGACTTGCACTACCATAACCAGACTGAAATCTCTCTCAAAGAGATCTCAGATATGGCTTTGCAGTATTGGCACGTCCTTGGTTGGACCCCAGCTCAGCCCCCTGTTGATCCATGACATCAGTTGTGGTGGGGGGCCTGAGCGAAAGGTGGGGGCAGCTACCCACTTGGCACTTCGGGGAGCTGTGATGTAGAACCACTTCCGCTGCCACAATCCGGACACCTCTGGGAAGTAACCCTCAGGCCATGGAGTGTCAGCAATTTTTCTTATTGAAGCACCTCCGCACGCTGTGTGCTACCCCACGATCATCTTCGGCTTCACATCGAAGGTCTTGAGCCACAGGCCGAAGTGAGGGGTAATGCGGAGGAAGGCCTCACATACGACAATAAATGTCGAGATCTGAAGAAGGGAATCTAGGGCCATATCGTGAAAATCTATCCCGTAATAGAACATAAGACCCCTAACAAAGGGATCCAAAGCGAGGACTAGTCCTCGCAGGAAGTGGGAGACAAACACGACGCTCTCGTTGGGTTCGGGAGTATGGACCACTTGCCCTCGGGCAGGCAGCCGATGCGAAATTTCGGCGGTCAGATATCTGGCCTCTCTCAACTTCTTGATGTCCTCCTCCGTGACGGAGGAAGGCATCCACCGACCTTGAAGGTTGGATCCGGACATAGTTGAAGGTCCGATGTGCCTAAACCTGAGCTTTGTGTGTTGGAACTCGAGGCGGGAGGCGGATTCGATTAAGATTGAGAGGAAAAGGCCTTGTCCCCTTTATAAAGAGGGTGAATATCAAGCGTCCTCCTCGTGGCCGTTTGGGACTTGCCTAAGATCTATGAGTCCTACCAATAGGCACGGTTGGGTTACCCACGTCCGTATTGATGAGAATCCCGTAATAAAGGGGACACGATCTCTGCTTCGACAAGACGTGCCAGGGAAACCGCCTCGCGAAACACGCTGAGATTGGTTATGAAAAACGATTCGAATAAAGACATGGCTGTGGTGTGATGTCACGCTACGGGGTACATCAGCAGATTAGATTTATGGAAATATTATTCTCTCTACGGTGGTATGTGGAACTTGTTTTGCAGAGCCGTACACGATCCTCGTGTTCAAAATCTTCTATGAAGTATTCGGAGGAGGAACCTGCCTTACAATGCCGAAGACAATATGCGCGCCGGACTCATCGTCATTGAAGCCTGGTTCAGGGGCTACTGAGGGAGTCCTGGATTAGGGGGTATCCGGACAGCCGGACTATATCCTTTGGCCGCACTGTTGGACTATGAAGATACAAGATTGAAGACTTCGTCCCGTGTTCGGATGGGACTCTCCTTGGCGTGGAAGGCAATCATGGAAATATGGATATGTAGATCTCCTTCCTTGTAACTGACTCTGTGTAACCCTAGCCCCCTCCGGTGTCTATATAAACCGGAGGGTTTAGTCCGTAGGACAACATACAATCATACCATAGGCTAGCTTCTAGGGTTTAGCCTCTCTGATCTCGTGGTAGATCAACTCTTGTACTACTCATATTATCAAGAATAATCAAGCAGGACGTAGGGTTTTACCTCCATCAAGAGGGCCCGAACATGGGTAAACATCATGTCCCCTGCCTCTTGTTACCATCTGCCTAGACGCACAGTTCGGGACCCCCTACCCGAGATCCGCCAGTTTTGACACCGACACTCACAAATTGGTGTAGGAGTCACATAAACAGATTTATGTGATGAACTACTTTCCAATAAGGGAGCAGGTACACTTACCTCATCAAGTTCTACTTTCCTCCCACCCACTTCTTTCGAGAGAAACTCCTTTTCTAGAAAGGATCCATTCTTAGCAACGAATGTCTTGCCTTCGGATCTGTGATAGAAGGTCTACCCAACAGTCTCCTTTGGGTATCCTATGAAGACACATTTCTCCGATTTGGGTTCGAGCTTATCAGGTTGAAGCTTTTTCACATAAGCATCGCAGCCCCAAACTTTAAGAAATGACAACTTTGGTTTCTTGCCAAACCATAGTTCACAAGGCGTCGTCTCAATGGATTTTGATGGTGCCCTATTTAACGTGAATGCAGCCGTCTCTAAAGCATAACCCCAAAACGATAGCGGTAAATCAGTAAGAGACATCATAGATTGCACCATATCTAGTAAAGTACGATTACAACGTTCGGACACACCATTACGCTGTGGTGTTCCGCGTGGCGTGAGTTGCGAAACTATTCCGCATTGTTTCAAATGTAGGCCAAACTCCTAACTCAGATATTCTCCGCCACGATCAGATCGCAGAAACTTTATTTTCTTGTTACGATGATTTTCAACTTCACTCTGAAATTATTTGAACTTTTCAAATGTTTCAGACTTATGTTGCATTAAGTAGATATACCCATATCTTCTCAAATCATCTGTGAAGGTGAGAAAATAACGATACCCGTTGCGAGCCTCAATATTCATCGGACCACATACATCAGTATGTATGATTTCCAACAAATCTGTTGCTCGCTCCATAGTTCCGGAGAACGGCATTTTAGTCATCTTGCCCATAAGGCATGGTTCGCAAGTACCAAGTGATTCATAATCAAGTGATTCCAAAAGTCCATCAGTATGGAGTTTCTTCATGCGCTTTATACCAATATGACCCAAACGGTAGTGCCACAAATAAGTTGCACTATCATTATCAACTCTGCATCTTTTGGCTTCAACATTATGAATATGTGTATCACTACTATCGAGATTCAACAAGAATAGACCACTCTTTAAGGGTGCATGACCATAAAATATATTAGTCATATAAATAGAACAACCATTATTCTCAGATTTAAATGAATAACCGTATCGCATCAAACAAGATCCAGATATAATGTTCATGCTTAACGCTGGCACCAAATAACAATTATTTAGGTCTAAAACTAATCCCGAAGGTAGATGTAGAGGTAGCGTGTCGATGGCGATCACATCGACTTTGGAACCATTTCCCACGCGCATCGTCACCTCGTCCTTAGCCAGTATTCGCTTAATCCGTAGTCCCTATTTCGAGTTGAAAATATTAGCAACAGAACCAGTATCAAATACCCAGGTGCTACTGCGAGCTCTGGTAAGGTACACATCAATAACATGTATATCAAATATACCTTTGTTCACTTTTCCATCCTTCTTATCCGCCAAATACTTGGGGCGGTTCCGCTTCCAAGTGTCCAGTCTGTTTGCAGTAGAAGCACTTAGTCTCAGGCTTAGGTCCAGACTTGGGTTTCTTCTCCTAAGAAGCAACTTGTTTGTCGTTCTTCTTGAAGTTGCCCTTCTTCTTCCCTTTGCCCTTTTTCTTGAAACTTGTGGTCTTATTGACCATCAACACTTGATGCTCCTTCTTGATTTATACCTACGCAGCCTTTAGCATCACGAAGAGCTCGGGAATAGTCTTATTCATCCCTTGCATATTATACTTCATCACGAAGCTTTTGTAGCTTGGTGGCAGTGCTTGAAGAACTCTGTCAATGACACTATCAATAGGACGATTAACTCCCAGTTGAGTCAAGTGATTATGATACCCAGACATTTTGAGTATATGCTCACTGACAGAACTATTCTCCTCCATCTTGCAGCTATAGCACTTATTGGAGACTTCATATCTCTCAATCCGGGCATTTGCTTGAAATATTAACTTCAACTCCTGGAACATCTCATATGCTCCATGACGTTCAAAACGTTGTTGAAGTCCCGGTTCTAAGACGTAAAGCATGGCACACTGAACTATCGAGTAGTCATCAGCTTTACTCTGCCAAATGTTCTTAATGTTGTCAGCAGCATCTGCAGCAGACCTGGCACCCAGCTGTACTTCCAGGACGTAATTCTTCTGTACAGCAATGAGGATAATCTCAAGTTACGGACCCAGTCCGTGTAATTGCTACCATCATCTTTCAACTTTTCTTTCTCAAGGAACGCATTAAAATTCAACGGAACAACAGCACGGGCCATCTATCTACTACAACATAGATAAGCAAAATACTATCAGGTACTAAGTTCATGATAAATTTAACTTCAATTCATCATATTACTTAAGAATTCCCACTTAGATAGACATCCCTCTAATCATCTAAGTGATCACGTGATCCATATAAACTAAACCATAACCGATCATCACGTGAAATGGAGTAGTTTTCAATGGTGAACATCACTGTGTTGATCATATCTACTATATGATTCACGCTTGACCTTTCGGTCTCAGTGTTCCGAGGCCATATCTGCATATGCTAGGCTCGTCAAGTTTAACCCAAGTATTCTGCATGTGCAAAACTGGCTTGCACCCATTGTAGATGGACGTAGAGCTTATCACACCCGATCATCATGTGGTGTCTCAGCACGACGAACTTTGGCAGCGGTGCATACTCAGGGAGAACACATTTATCTTGAAATTTAGTGAGAGATCATCTTATAATGCTACCGTCAAACAAAGCAGAATAAGATGCATAAAGGATAAACATCACATGCAATCAATATAAGTGATATGATATGGCCATCATCATCTTGTGCTTGTGATCTCCATCTCCGAAGCACCGTCATGATCACCATTGTCACCGGCATGACACCTTGATCTCCATTGTAGCATCATTGTCGTATCGCCAACTATTGCTTCTACGACTATCGCTATCGCTTAGTGATAAAGTAAAGCAATTACAGGGCGATTGCATTGCATAAAATAAAGCGACAACCATATGGCTCCTGCCAGTTGCCGATAACTCTGTTACAAAACATGATCATCTCATACAATAAATATAGCATCATGTATTGACCATATCACATCACAACATGCCCTGCAAAAACAAGTTAGACGTCCTCTACTTTGTTGTTGCAAGCTTTACATGGCTGCTACAGGCTGAGCAAGAACCGTTCTTACCTACACATCAAAACCACAACGATAGTTCGTCAAGTTGGTGTTGTTTTAACCTTCTCAAGGAACGGGCATAGCCACACTCGATTCAACTAAAGTTGGAGAAACTGACACCCGCCAGCCACCTGTGTGCAAAGCACGTCGGTTGAACCAGTCTCGCATAAGCGTACGCGTAATGTCGGTCCGGGCCGCTTCATCCAACAATACCGCCGAACCAAAGTATGACATGCTGGTAAGCAGTATGACTTGTATCGTCCACAACTCACTTGTGTTCTACTCGTGCATATAACATCTATGCATAAAACCAGGCTCGGATGCCACTGTTGGGGAACGTAGTAATTTCAAAATTTTCCTACGCACAAGCAGGATCATGGTGATGCAAAGCAACGAGAGGGGAGAGTGTCGTCCACGTACCCTCGTAGACCGTTAAGAGGAAGCGTTATGACAACGCTGTTGATGTAGTCGTACGTCTTCACGATCGACCGATCCTCAGTACCGAACGTACAGCACCTCCGCGTTCAGCACATGTTCAGCTCGGTGACGTCCCGTGAACTCACGATCCAGTAGAGCTCGGGGAAGAGTTCCGTCAGCACGACAGCGTGGTGACGATGTTGATGAAGCTACCGCAGCAGGGCTTCGCCTAAACACCGCTATAATATGACTGAGGTGGATTATGGTGGAGGGGGGCACCGCACATGGCTGGAGAGATCTCAATGATCAACTTGTGTGTCTAGAGGTGCCCCCCTGCCCCCGTATAAAAAGGAGCAAGGCTGGAGAGGCGGCCGGCCAGGAGGAGGCGCGCCAGGAGGAGTCCTACTTCCACCGGGAGTAGCACTCCCTCCTTTCCTAGTTGGAATAGGAGAATGGGGAAGGAGGAGGGAGAGTAGAAGGAAAGGGGGCGCCCACCCTCCTTGTCCAATTCGGACAAGATGGAGAGGGGCGCGCGGCCTGCCCTGGCAGGCCCTCCTCTCTTCCACTAAGGCCCACATGGCCCATTAAACTCCCGGTGGGTTTTGGTTGAAGGAAATATGCCCTAGAGGCAATAATAAAGTTATTATTTATTTCCTTATATCATGATAAATGTTTATTATTCATGCTAGAATTGTATTAACTGGAAACATAATACATGTGTGAATACATAGACAAACAGAGTGTCACTAGTATGCCTCTACTTGACTAGCTCGTTGATCAAAGATGGTTATGTTTCCTAACCATAGACATGACTTGTCATTTGATTAACGGGATCACATCATTAGGAGAATGATGTCATTGATATGACCCATTCCGTTAGCTTAGCACACGATCGTTTAGTATGTTGTTATTGCTTTCTTCATGACTTATACATGTTCCTATCACTATGAGATTATGAAACTCCCGTTTACCGGAGGAACACTTTGTGTGCTACCAAACGTCACAACGTAACTGGGTGATTATAAAGGTGCTCTATAGGTGTCTTCGAAGGTACTTGTTGGGTTGCCGTATTTCGAGATTAGGATTTGTCACTCCAATTGTCGGAGAGGTATCTCTGGGCCCTCTCGGTAATGCACATCACTTAAGCCTTGCAAGCATTGCAACTAATGAGTTAGTTGCGGGGTAATGTATTACAGAATGAGTAAAGAGACTTGCCGGTAACGAGATTGAACTAGGTATTGAGATACCGACGATCGAATCTTGGGCAAGTAACATACCGATGACAAAGGGAACAACGTATGTTGTTATGCGGTCAGACCGATAAAGATCTTCGTAGAATATGTGGGAGCCAATATGAGCATCTAGGTTCCGCTATTGGTTATTGACCGGAGATGTGTCTCGGTCATGTCTACATAGTTCTCGGACCCGTAGGGTCCGCACGCTTAACGTTACGATGACAGTTATATTATGAGTTTATATGTTTTGATGTACCGAAGGTTGTTCGGAGTCCCGGATGTGATCACGGACATGACGAGGAGTCTCGAAATGGTCGAGACATGAAGATTGATATATTGGAAGCCTATGTTTGGATATCGGAAGTGTTTCGGGTGAGATCGGGATTTTACCGGAGTACCGGGAGGTTACCGGAACCCCTCGGGGACTTAATGGGCCTTAGTGGGCCTTGGTGGAAGAGAGAGGAGGCGGCCAGGGCAAGGGCCGCGCCCTCTCTCCCTAGTCCTAAAAGGACAAGGAGAAGGGGGCGGCGCCCCCCTTCCTTCTTCTCCTCCACTTGTTTCCCCTCTCTCTCCTAGTCCAACAAGGAAAAGGGGGGGAGTCCTACTCCCGGTAGGAGTAGGACTCCTCCTGGCGCACCCTCTCCCTTGACCGGCCGCACCCCCCTTGCTCCTTTATATACAGGGGCAGGGGGCACCCCAGAGACACAACAATTGATCTGTTTGATCTTTTAGCCGTGTGCGGTGCCCCCCTCCACCATAGTCCACCTCGATAATACTGTAGCAGTGCTTAGGCGAAGCCCTGCGTCGGTAGAACATCAACATCGTCACCACGCCGTCGTGGTGACGAAACTCTCCCTCAACACTCGACTGGATCGGAGTTCGAGGGACATCATCGGGCTGAACGTGTGCTAAACTCGGAGGTTCCATGCGTTCGGTACTTGATCGATCGGATCGTGAAGACCTGAAGACGTACGACTAGATCAACCGTGTTGTGCAAACGCTTCCGCTTTCGGTCTATGAGGGTACATGGACAACACTCTCCCCTCTCGTTGCTATGCATCACCATGATCTCGCGTGTGCGTAGGAATTTTTTTGAAATTACTACGTTCCCCAACGGTGGTATCAGAGCCAGGTTTTATGCGTAGATGTCATATGCACGAGTAGAACACAAGTGAGTTGTGGGCGATATAAGTCATACTGCTTACCAGCATGTCATACTTTGCTTCGGTGGTATTGTTGGATGAAGCGTCCCGGACCGACATTACACGTACGCTTACGCGAGACTGGTTCTACCGACATGCTTTGCACACAGGTGGCTGGAGGGTGTCAGTTTCTCCAACTTTAGTTGAACGGAGTGTGGCTACGCCCGGTCCTTGTGAAGGTTAAAACAGCACCAACTTGACAAACTATTGTTGTGGTTTTGATGCGTAGGTAAGAACGGTTCTTGCTAAGCCCGTAGCAACCACGTAAAACTTGCAACAACAAAGTAGAGGACGTCTAACTTGTTTTTGCAGGGCATGTTGTGATGTGATATGGTCAAGACATGATGCTAAATTTTATTGTATGAGATGATCATGTTTTGTAACCGAGTTATCGGCAACTGGCAGGAGCCATATGGTTGTCGCTTTATTGTATCCAATGCGATCGCCCTATAATGCTTTACTTTATCACTAAGCGGCAGCGATAGTCGTAGAAGTATAAGATTGGCGAGATGACAATGATGCTACGATGGAGATCAAGGTGTCGCGCCGGTGACGATGGTGATCATGACGGTGCTTCGGAGATGGAGATCACAAGCACAAGATGATGATGGCCATATCATATCACTTATATTGATTGCATGTGATGTTTATCTTTTATGCATCTTATCTTGCTTTGATTGACGGTAGCATTATAAGATGATCTCTCACTAAATTTCAAGATAATAGTGTTCTCCCCGAGTATGCACCGTTGCCAAAGTTCGTCGTGCCCACACACCACGTGATGATCGGGTGTGATAAGCTCTACGTCCATCTACAACGGGTGCAAGCCAGTTTTGCACACGCAGAATACTTGGGTTAAACTTGATGAGCCTAGCATATGCAGATATGGCCTCGGAACACTAAGACCGAAAGGTCAAGCGTGAATCATATAGTAGATATGATCAACATAGTGATGTTAACCATTGAAAGCTACTCCATTTCACGTGATGATCAGTTATGGTTTAGTTGATTTGGATCATGTGATCACTTAGAAGATTAGAGGGATGTCTTTCTAAGTGGGGGTTCTTAAGTAATATGATTAATTGAACTTAAATTTATCATGAACTTAGTACCTGATAGTATCTTGCTTATCTATGTTTGATTGTAGATAGATGGCCTGTGATGTTGTTCCGTTGAATTTTAATGCGTTCCTTGAGAAAGCAAAGTTGAAAGATGATGGTAGAAATTACACGGATTGGGTCCGTAACTTGAGGATTATCCTCATTGCTGCACAGAAGAGTTATGTCCTGGAAGCACCGCTGGGTATACCACCTGCGCCAGCAACTGCAGACATTGTGAATGCCTAGCAGTCGCATGTTGATGACTACTCGATAGTTCAGTGTGCCATGCTTTACGGCTTAGAACCGGGACTTCAACGACGTTTTGAACGTCATGGAGCATATGAGATGTTCCAGGAGTTGAAGTTAATATTCCAAAAGAATGCCCGGATTGAGAGATATGAAGTCTCCAATAAGTTCTATAGCTGCAAGATGGAGGAGAATAGTTCTGTCATGAGCATATACTCAAGATGTCTGGGTACTGCAATCACTTGATTCAACTGGGAGTTAATCTTCCGGATGATAACGTCATTGACAGAATTCTCCAATCACTACCACCAAGCTACAAGAGCTTCGTGACGAACTATAATATGCAAGGGATGGATAAGACAATTCTCGAGCTCTTTGCAATGCTAAAGGCTGCAGAGGTAGAAATCAAGGAGCATCAAGTATTGATGGTCAATAAGACCACCAGTTTCAAGAAGAAGGGCAAAGGGAAGAAGACGGGGAACTTCAAGAAGAACAGCAAGCAAGTTTCTGCTCAGGAGAAGAAACCCAAGTTTGGACCTAAGCCTGAAACTGAGTGCTTCTACTGCAAGCAGACTGGTCACTGGAAGCAGAACTGCCCAAAGTATTTGGCGGATAAGAAGGATGGCAAGGTGAATAAAGGTATATGTGATATACATGTTATTGATGTGTACCTTACTAGAGCTCGCAGTAGCACCTAGGTATTTGATACTGGTTCTGTTGCTAATATTTGCAACTCGAAACAGGGACTACGGATTAAGCGAACACTGGCAAAGGACGAGGTGACAATGCGCGTGGGAAATGGTTCCAAAGTCGATGTGATCGCGGTAGGCACGCTACCTCTACATCTACCTTCGGGATTAGTATTAGACCTAAACAATTCTTATTTGGTGCCAGCGTTGAGCATGAACATTATATCTGGATCTTGTTTGATGCGAGACAGTTATTCATTTAAATCAGAGAATAATGGTTGTTCTATTTATATGAGTAATATCTTTTATGGTCATGCACCCTTGAAGAGTGGTCTATTTTTATGAATCTCAATAGTAGTGATACACATATTCATAATGTTGAAGCCAAAAGATGCAGAGTTGATAATGATAGTGCAACTAATTTTGGCACTGCTGTTTAGGTCATATCGGTGTAAAGCGCATGAAGAAACTCCATACTGATGGACTTTTGGAACCACTTGATTATGAATCACTTGGTACTTGCGAACCGTGCCTCATGGGCAAGATGACTAAAACGCCGTTCTCCAGAACTATTGAGAGAGCAACAGATTTGTTGGAAATCATACATACAGATGTATGTGGTCCGATGAATGTTGAGGCTCGTGGCGGATATCGTTATTTTCTCACCTTCACAGATGATTTAAGCAGATATGGGTATATCTACTTAATGAAGCATAAGTCTGAAACTTTTGAAAAGTTCAAAGAATTTCAGAGTGAAGTTGAAAATCATCGTAACAAGAAAATAAAGTTTCTACGATCTGATCGTGGAGGAGAATATCTGAGTTACGAGTTTGGTCTACATTTGAAACAATGCGGAATAGTTTCGCAACTCACGCCACCCGGAACACCACAGCGTAATGGTGTGTCCGAACGTCGTAATCGTACTTTACTAGATATGGTGCGATCTATGATGTCTCTTACTGATTTACCGCTATCGTTTTGGGGTTATGCTTTAGAGACGGACGCATTCACGTTAAATAGGGCAGCATCGAAATCCGTTGAGACGACACCTTATGAACTGTTGTTTGGAAAGAAACCAAAGTTGATGTTTCTGAAAGTTTGGGGCTGCGATGCTTATGTGAAAAAGCTTCAACCTGATAAGCTCAAACCCAAATCGGAGAAATGTGTCTTCATAGGATACCCAAAGGAGACTGTTGGGTACACCTTCTATCACAGATCCGAAGGCAAGACATTCGTTGCTAAGAATGGATCCTTTCTAGAGAAGGAGTTTCTCTCAAAAGAAGTGAGTGGGAGGAAAGTAGAACTTGATGAGGTAACTGTACCTGCTCCCTTATTGGAAAGTAGCTCATCACAGAAATCTGTTCCTGTGACGCCTACACCAATTAGTGAGGAAGTTAATGATGATGATCATGGAACTTCAGATCAAGTTGTTACTGAACCTCGTACATCAACCAGAGTAAGATCCGCACCAGAGTGGTACGGCAATCCTATTCTGGAAGTCATGTTACTAGACCATGATGAACCTATGAACTATGAAGAAGCGATGGTGCGCCCAGATTCCGCATAATGGCTTGAGGCCATGAAATCTGAGATGGGATCCATGTATGAGAACAAAGTGTGGACTTTGGTTGACTTGCCCGATGATCGGCAAGCAATTGAGAATAAATGGATCTTCAAGAAGAAGACTGACGCTGACGGTAAAGTTACTGTCTACAAAGTTCGAATTGTTGCGAAAGGGTTTCGACAAGTTCAAGGGATTGACTACGATGAGACCTTCTCACCCGTAGCGATGCTTAAGTCTGTCTGAATCATGTTAGCAATTGCCGCATTTTATGATTATGAAATATGGCAGATGGATGTCAAAACTGCATTCCTGAATGGATTTCTGGAAGAAGAATTGTATATGATGCAACCGGAAGGTTTTGTCGATCCAAAGGGAGCTAACAAAGTGTGCAAGCTCTAGCGATCCATTTATGGACTGGTGCAAGCCTCTCGGAGTTGGAATAAACGCTTTGATAGTGTGATCAAAGCATTTGGTTTTGTACAGACTTTTGGAGAAGCCTGTATTTACAAGAAAGTGAGTGGGAGCTCTATAGCATTTCTGATATTATATGTGGACGACATATTACTGATTGGAAATGATATAGAATTTCTGGATAGCATAAAGGGATACTTGAATAAGAGTTTTTCAATGAAAGACCTCGGTGAAGCTGCTTATATATTGCGCATTAAGATCTATAGAGATAGATCAAGACGCTTAATTGGACTTTCACAAAGCACATACCTTGACAAAGTTTTGAAGAAGTTCAAAATGGATCAATCAAAGAAAGGGTTCTTGCCTGTGTTACAAGGTGTGAAGTTGAGTAAGACTCAATGCCTGACCACTGCAGAAGATAGAGAGAAAATGAAAGATGTTCCCTATGCTTCAGCCATAGGCTCTATCATGTATGCAATGCTGTGTACCAGACTTGATGTGTGCCTTGCTATAAATCTAGCAGGGAGGTACCAAAGTAATCCAAGAGTGGATCACTGGAGAACGGTCAAGAACATCCTGAAATACCTGAAAAGGACTAAGGATATGTTTCTCGTTTATGGAGGTGACAAAGAGCTCATCGTAAATGGTTACGTTGATGCAAGCTTTGACACTGATCCGGACGATTCTAAATCGCAAACCGGATACGTATTTACATTGAACGGTGGAGCTGTCAGTTGGTGCACTTCTAAACAAAGCGTCGTGGCGGGGTCTACGTGTGAAGCGGAGTACATAGCTGCTGCTACCTCTTTTAGCACTGCGTTGGTTTTCCCCGAAGAGGAAGGGATGATGCAGCAAAGTAGCGTAAGTATTTCCCTCGGTTTTTGAGAACCAAGGTATCAATCCAGTAGGAGGCTACACGCGAGTCCCTCGTACCTGCACAAAACAAATAAATCCTCGCAACCAACGCAAATAGGGGTTGTCAATCCCTATAGGGCCACTTACGAGAGTGAGATCTGATAGATATGATAAGATAATATTTTTGGTATTTTTATGATAAAGATGCAAAGTAAAATAAAGCAAAGTAAATAACTAAGTAGTGGGAGATTGATATGATAAAGATAGACCCGGGGGCCATAGGTTTCACTAGTGGCTTCTCTCGAGAGCATAAGTATTCTACGGTGGGTGAACAAATTACTGTTGAGCAATTGACAGAATTGAGCATAGTTATGAGAATATCTAGGTATGATCATGTATATAGGCATCACGTCCGAGACAAGTAGACCGACTCCTGCCTGCATCTACTACTATTACTCCACCCATCGACCGCTATCCAGCATGCATCTAGAGTATTAAGTTAAAACAAAGTAACGCCTTAAGCAAGGTGACATGGTGTAGAGGGATAGACTCATGCAATATGAAGAAAACCCCATCTTGTTATCCTCGATGGCAACAATACAATACGTGCCTTGCTGCCCCTATTGTCACCGGGAAAGGACACCGCAAGATTGAACCCAAAGCTAAGCACTTCTCCCATTGCAAGAAAGATCAATCTAGTAGGCCAAAACAAACTGGTAATTCGAAGAGACTTGCAAAGATAACCAATCATACATAAAATAATTCAGAGAAGATTCAAATATTATTCATAGATAGACTTGATCATAAACCCACAATTCATCGGTCTCAACAAACACACCGCAAAAAGAAGATTACATCGAATAGATCTCCACAAGAGAGGGGGACAACATTGTATTGAGACCCAAAAAGAGGGAAGAAGCCATCTAGCTACTAACTATGGACCCGTAGGTCTGAAGTAAACTACTCACACTTCATCGGAGAGGCTATGGTGTTGATGTAGAAGCCCTCCGTGATTGATGCCCCCTCCGGCGGAGCTCCGGAACAGGCCCCAAGATGGGATCTCGTGGATACAGAAATTTACGGTGGTGGAATTAGGATTTTGGCTCCGTATCTGATCGTTTGGGGGTACATGGGTATATATAGGAGGAAGAAGTACGTCGGTGGAGCAACAGGGGGCCCACGAGGGTGGAGGGCGCTCTTGGGGGGCAGGCGCGCCCCCCAACCTCGTGGCCTCCTGTTAGCTGGCTTGACGTAGGGTCCAAGTCTCCTGAGTTGTATTCGGTGAGAAAATCACGTTCCCGAAGGTTTCATTTCGTTTGGACTCTGTTTGATATTCCTTTTCTTCGAAACCCTAAAACAGGCAAAAAAACAGCAATTCTGGGATGGGCCTCCGGTTAATAGGTTAGTCCCAAAAATAATATAAAAGTGGATAATAAAGCCTAATAATGTCCAAAACATTAGATAATATAGCATGGAGCAATCAAAAACTATAGATACATTGGAGACGTATCAAGCATCCCCAAGCTTAATTCCTGCTCGTCCTCGAGTAGGTAAATGATAAAAAAAACAGAATTTTTTATGCGGAGTGCTACTTGGCATAATTTTTATGTAATTCTTCTTAATTGTGGTATGAATATTCAGATCCAAAAGATTCAAGACAAAAGTTCATATTGACATAGAAAATAATTATACTTCAAGCATACTAACAAAGCAATTATGTCTTCTCAAAATAACATGGCTAAAGAAAGTTATCCCTACAAAATCAAATAGTCTGGCTATGCTCTATCTTCACCACACAAAATATCTAAATCATGCACAACCCCGATGACAAGCCAAGCAATTGTTTCATACTTTTGACATTCTCAAAACATTTTCAATCTTCACGCAATAGGTAAATGCCATAATAGGTAGGTATGGTGGCTGTTTTGAGGAAGGTATATAGTGGGTGTATGATACCGGCGAAAGGTGCGCGGTATTAGAGAGGCTAGCAAAGGTGGAAGGGTGAGAGTGCGTATAATCCATGGACTCAACATTAGTCATAAAGAACTCATATACTTATTGCAAAAATCTACAAGTTATCGAAGCAAAGTATTATGCGCATGCTCCTAGGGAGATAGATTGGTAGGAAAAGACCATCGCTCGTCCCCGACCGCCACTCATAAGGAAGACAATCAATAAATAATCATGCTCCGACTTCATCACATAACGGTTCACCATACGTGCATGCTACGGGAATCACAAGCTTAAACACAAGTATTTCTCAAATTCACAACTACTCAACTAGCATGACTTTAATATCACCATCTCCATGTCTCAAAACAATTATCAAGTATCAAACTTATCATAGTATTCAACACACTCATAAGAGAAATTTTATTATTAATATTGCATACCAAGCATATTAGGATTTTAAGCAAATTACCATGCTATTTAAGACTCTCAAAATAATCTAAGTGAAGCATGAGAGATCAATAGTTTCTATAAAACAAATCCACCACCGTGCTCTAAAATATATAAGTGAAGCACTAGAGCAAAATTATATAACTCAAAAGATATAAGCGAAGCACATAGAGTATTCTAACAAATTCCAAATCATGTATGGCTCTCTCAAAAGGTGTGTACAGCAAGGATGATTGTGGTAAACTAATAAGCAAATACTCAAATCATACAAGACGCTCCAAGTAAAACACATATCATGTGGTAAATAAAAATATAGCTCCAAGTAAAGTTACCGATAGAAGTAGACGAAAGAGGGGATGCCTTCCGGGGCATCCCCAAGCTTTGGCTTTTAGGTGTCATTATATTATCTTGGGGGTGCCATGGGCATCCCCAAGCTTAGGCTCTTGCCACTCCTTGTTCCATAGTCCATCAAATCTTTACCCAAAACTTGAAAACTTCACAACACAAAACTTAAAGTAGAAAACTCGTGAGCTCCGTTAGCGAAAGAAAACAAAAGACCACTTCAAGGTACTGTAATGAAATCATTATTTATTTATATGGGTATTATACCTACTGTATTCCAACTTATCTATTGTTCATAAACTATTTTACTAGCCATAGATTCATCAAAATAAGCAAACAACACACGCAAAACAAAATCTGTCAAAAACAGAACAGTCTGTAGTAATATGTAGCTAGCGCAAGATCTGGAACCCCAAAATTTCTAAAATAAAATTCTGGACGTGAGTAATTTATCTATTAATCATCTGCAAAACGAATTAACTAAATATCACTTCCCAAATAAAAATGACAGCAGTTCTCGTGAGCGCTAAAGTTTCTGTTTTTTACAGCAAGTTCAACAAGACTTTCCCCAAGTCTTCCCAACGGTTCTACTTGGCACAAACACTAATTAAACACAAAAAACACAACCAAAACAGAGGCTAAATAATTTATTTATTACTAAGCAGGAGCAAAAAGCAAGTAATAAAAATAAAATTGGGTTGCCTCCCAACAAGCGCTATCGTTTAACGCCCCTAGCTAGGCATAACAAGCAAGAATAGATGTAGGTATTGCCATCTTTGGTAGGCAATCCATAAGTGGCTCTCATAATAGATTCATAAGGTAATTTAATTTTCTTTCTAGGAAAGTGTTCCATGCCTTTCCTTAATGGAAATTGGAATCTAATATTTCCTTCCTTCATATCAATAATTGCACCAATCGTTCTAAGGAAAGGTCTACCAAGAATAATAGGACATGAAGGATTGCAATCTATGTCAAGAACAATAAAATCTACGGGCACATAATTCCTATTTGCAACAATAAGAACATCATTAATTCTTCCCATAGGTTTCTTAATAGTGGAATCCGCAAGGTGCAAGTTTAGAGAGCAATCATCAAAATCGCGGAATCCTAACAAATCACACAAAGTCTTTGGAATCGTGGAAACACTAGCACCCAAATCACATAAATCATAGCATTCATGATATTTAATTTTAATTTTAATAGTTGGTTCCCACTCATCATAAAGTTTTCTAGGGATAGAAACTTCCAATTCAAGTTTTTCTTCATAAGATTGCATCAAGGCATCAATGATATGTTTAGTAAACGCTTTATTTTGACTATAAGCATGAGGAGAATTTAGCACGGATTGCAACAAGGAAATACAATAAATCAAAGAGCAATTTTAATAGTTAAATTCCTTGAAATCCATAATAGTGGGTTTAGCAACATGTAGGGTTTTAATTTCTTCAATCCCACTTTTATCAAATTTAGCATCAAGATCAAAAGATTCAGAATTCTTGGAACGCCTTCTAGGTAAAGTTGGATCATATTCAGTACCATCATTATCAAGATCCATATTGCAAAACAAAGATTTAATAGGGGACACATCAATAACTTTTAGATCTTCATCATTATTTTCATAGGAACTAGAAGAACACGCTTTTATAAAGGCATCTTTCTTAGCACGCATCCTAGCGGTTCTTTCTTTGCAATCGTCAATGGAAATTCTCATGGCTTTGAGAGACTCATTGATATCATGCTTATGAGGAATAGATCTAAGTTTCAAAGAACCAACATCAAGAGCAATTCTATCAACGTTCCTAGCCAAATCATCAATCTTAAGCAATTTTTCTTCAATCATAGCATTAAAATTCTTTTGCGAAGTAATAAATTCTTTAATATTAGAATCAAAATCAGAGGGCATCTTATTATAATTTCCATAAGAATTACCATAATTATTAGAGGGATTACTAGGATAAGGCCTAGGATTGAAATTTCCTCTATACACGTTGTTACCAAAATTGTTCCTACCAACAAAATTCACATCCATACATTCATTATTATTCTCAATCAAAGTAGACAAGGGCATATCATTAGGATCAGATGAAACACTCTTATTAGCAAATAATTTCATAAGTTCATCCATCTTTCCACTCAAAACATTAATTTCTTCTATCGCATGCACCTTTTTAGTAGATCTTTCAGTATGCCATTGAGAATAATTAACCATAATGTTATCTAGAAGTTTAGTAGCTTCTCCTAAGGTGATTTCCATAAAAGTGCCTCCCACGGACGAATCTAAAAGATTTCTAGAAGCAAAATTCAATCTGGCATAAAAAATTTGTATAATCATCCACAAGTTTAAACCATGAGTAGGGCAATTACGTATCATTAATCTCATTCTCTCCCAAGCTTGCGCAACATGTTCATGATAATGTTGCTTAAAGTTCATAATATCATTTGTAAGAGAGATGATCTTAGCGGGAGGAAAATACTTAGAGATAAAAGCATCTTTGCACTTGTTCCACGAATCAATACTATTTTTAGGCAAAGACGAAAACCAAGCTTTAGCACGATCTCTAAGCGAAAAAGGAAATAGCTTCAATTTAACAATATCATTATCCACATCTTTCTTCTTTTGCATGTCACACAAATCAACGAAGCTATTAAGATGGGTAGCGGCATCTTCACTAGGAAGGCCGGAGAACAGATCTTTCATGACAAGATTCAGCAAAGCTAAGGATGGCAATTTTATCCATGGATATCTGACCCGAATGGATAGGCTTTGGATATGCTTTTGTGTCCATGGGCGGCGCCCAAACCTGACCCAATTGTTCATGGGTAGGGCATGGATATAATCTTGTATCCATGGATATACCCAAACCCGACCCGATAGTATGACTTAATGGGAAAAATCTTCCATCCCTGCCCCACGTTCACATGTCGCACGACAATTTTACACTTTTTTTATCTAAACCATGCATAAGAAATCACACAATCCCTATCATAACTTTTATAAGTTGACAGTCAATCCACTCTGTAACATACTCCAACACCCCTTCCCTTATTTTTATCTCCTTCTTAAATGACTCGTCATTCTCATCTATTAGAAAAATACTAAATGATCTTAGGTTGTTACTGGATGTTGATTTACCATAAGTGAAGCCTAGCCTGCCACGAGGTGAAGAACGGAAGAGTTTATGTCAATATTGTGTTAAGTTTTATTTACATGTCTCGAGAGGACCTAATGGATATCCAGTGGATATGGATATCCCGTGGATATGGATATCCATCGGATTTGGACATGGACACAATTTCTAACCCATGGATTTTTTCATGGCCGGGCAAAGACTATCTTCATGGATATGGATATGGATTTGATATTGTTCAACCCGATCCAAACCCGACCCATTGCCATCCTTAAGCAAAGTAGTATTAATTTCACAAGATTCAGCATCGGTAAGAGGAGCAATCGGAGTGCTAATAAAATCATTGTTGTTGGTATTGGTGAAGTCACAAAATTTAGTATTATCTTGAGCCATCGTGACAAGCAAGCAAACTAACACACAAGCAAACAAAAAGCAAGCGGGCAAAAAGGGCAAATAGAGAGGCAGGATAGAGAGAGGGAGAGGGCGAATAAAACGGCAAGGGTGAATTGGGGGGGAGAGGAAAACGAGAGGCAAATGGCAAATAATGTAATGCGGGAGATAAGGGTATGTGATGGGTGATGAAGACATGTACCTAGGGTAGGGACACGGGCCTGACCCAAGAGTCCTACCCTAGGACACCCCTGGGAGAAATCACCTTTCAATCGACTTGAAGGCATCCCACTCGACGGGCTCAAGACACTCTACCAAGAAGCTATCACTCGACCAAGAAGCTATCACTCGACCGCCAGGAGATCAGCAGTCGCACTGTAGGCAAACGGTCAGCCGTTAAGTAGTCTTCATGGTCATTATAGCACTTTATTAGAGGCGTTACCAGTAACGCCCAATCTTAAATGTACTTTAAACCCTGCATTACTGAGGGCAGGAGGGGGCCGGCGAACTCTATATAAGCCACCCCCCTCCTCAGTAGGAGGGGTTCGCACCCCTGTAACCTATACACGCATAATCCAGTCGACCGCCTCCGGGCCCCGAGACGTAGGGCTATTACTTCCTCCGAGAAGGGCCTGAACTCGTAAACCTCGCGTGTAACAACTTCCCCATAGCTAGGATCTCGCCTCTCCATACTCACTCCCCTACATCACTGTCAGAGTTAGAACCACGACAGTTGGCGCCCACCGTGGGGCAAGAATCTTAGCGCTTAGTTGGAGAAGTTGTGATTTTTCTCGATCCCTTTGATCATGTTTTCTTGCAGAGTTTTGGTGGAGGGCCGCGAGATCCGTCTCGGCGCGTTCACCTTCATCGTCGATGACTCTGCCTGGCTTCAGGAGGCGCCGCCCGACATCGATGCGCTCCCCGCCCGCGGTGCGACACATTTCCGCGCATGCGTTCGTGGCGTCCTCCTGCGGCAACCGTCGACCCAATATGGGTCGGCCCCCGTATCGTCTCCCCGCCCTGTCTCCCACCAGCGCAAGCGCTCCGGTCGGTCAAGACTTCAGCGGTGGGTGAGGCACGCCGTGGCCCGCCAATCGGCAGCCCCGCAAGTCGCGGCCATCGAGCTCGTCGAATCCCTCTACGGCCTATTCGATCTGTCGACTGGCTCCATGGAGACCGCATCCGAGTGCGACAGCAGCGATCCAGCGGCTGAGGTTCTGGCGGTCGATGGGACACACAGTCCCCCTGGTTTCCCTCGCACTGACGGAGGTGCGGGTGGGGGCGATTCGTCGCATCCCCACGACGAATATCTCCCCGAACCTCTCACGTCATTGCAGCGAGAGGAGCCTCGCCGCCGGAACATGGACGCGCTCCGCACTCCTATCGTCGGAGAGACCCCCGAGGCCCGGGCCTTGGAGGACACGCGTTTGGCCAACTTGGCCGAGCGCACTCGACTGGAGAATCTCCAGCGAGCACTCAACGAGCAAGCGCGTCAGCGGGCTCCCGAGTCTAGTCGACGCCAGCTCTTCCCGCCGACGCAGGTATATCGAACCCCAGTTCAGAATCTGGCCGCCGCGGCCCGTATAGCAGAATCGATTCAGCCCTCCCAGTCGGAGGCTGGCAGGGGCTTGTTACAGATCAGAGCATTGCTCCGGGCGGCGGGAGACCAGAATTCCGCTGTCTCTCAGTCGCGGAATAGGATCCACAGTCGGTCTGTCGCAACAGATACAGTCGAGTCAGCTCACAGCCCGACATCGCCCCTGAGGCGTGAGGGACGTGGTGGCCAGCATGATCAGTACAGGAGGAATGAGCAGTATGATCACCGATTCGACCGTGATGATCGACGTCGAGTGCCAACCCCTCCCCCGAGGAGTGGGTCATATGCGCCTCGACGGCAAGATGACAGACGCCCTCATAGCGTTGGGCAGAGGATTCCAGTCGACCCCAGAGACCCAGGCTTTGATGCGAGATCCATCCTCGTTCAAGGTTTGGTTAATAGGAACAGAGCTCATCGAGAAGGCCACAACAGAGATGCTCCTGCCAGCAGCAGAGTACGAGCTTCAGGGCCAGAGAGTTTCAGTCGAGCCATCAGAGCCGCAGTGATACCTCCCAATTTCAGGTTGGCGACTGGAATCGGCAAGTTCACCGGTGAATCTAAGCCTGACACCTAGCTCGAAGATTACAGAGTGGCTGTACAGATTGGCGGTGGCAATGCGAGGTGGCCATGAAGCATTTGCCTCTCATGTTAGAGGGCTCGGCCAGAGCATGGCTAAATCAGTTGGCACCCAGCAGCATTTACACTTGGGAGGACCTCTCCCGAGTGTTTATCACAACCTTTGAAGGAACATGCAAGCGACCCGCAGGCCTAACCGAGCTGCGGTCTTGCGTGCAGAAGCCGAATGAAACTCTGAGGGAATACATCCAGAGGTGGATCACACTGCATCACTCGGTTGAGAACGTGCCGGACCATCAAGCGGTTTGTGCCTTCAAGGAAGGTGTTAAATACAGAGAGTTGAATCTGAAGTTCGATCGAACTGGAGAGATGTCTCTGAATCGGATGATGGAGATTGCCACCAAGTATGCTAACGGAGAAGATGAAGATCGACTCCGGAGTGGCAAGCAGAAAGCAGTCGCCCAGGAAACTGGAGGCAATTCCAGTCGGAAGCAGAAGCGGAAGGCCGAGCCGGCCGCTCCTGGGGAGGCCCTGGCCGTAGCCCAGGGAAGCTTCAAGGGAAAACCCAAGGGCACCTGGAAGCCCAAAAAAGTCAAGGATCAAGATGGAAACGATGTTTTGGATCTGCCATGTCACATCCACACCAAGAAGGATGAAGAGGGTAATTTCATTTACCCAAAGCATACCACTCGACAGTGCCGGCTCCTGATCCAGCAGTTCCAAGGAAAACAGTCCAAGGACAAGGAAAAAGAGTCGGACAGAATCGAGGATAAGGAAGACAGTGACGATGGATACCCTCAAGTCAATTCCACCCTGATGATTTTTGCCGATGTCGAAAGCAAAAGTCGACTGAAAGTCATTAACCGAGAGGTGAACATGGTTGCCCCGGCAACACCCAGTTACCTGAAGTGGTCCCAGACTGCCATCACATTCGACCAGTCTGATCGCCCGACGCACATTGCCACCCCTGGGAGGCAAGCTTTGGTGGTCGACCCAATTGTTGAAGGCACTCGACTGACTAAAGTCCTGATGGATGGAGGCAGTGGCCTGAACATACTATATGCTGAAACATTGAAAGGAATGGGCATTCCGATGTCCAGACTCAGCACCAGTAACATGAGTTTCCATGGAGTCATTCCTGGGAAGAAAGCCCAATCACTCGGCCAGATCGCTCTTGATGTGGTTTTCGGTGATTCAAAGAATTACCGCAAGGAAAAATTGACATTCGAGGTCGTGGACTTCCAAAGTGCTTATCCCGCCATTTTGGGCAGGCCAGCTTACGCACGCTTCATGGCCCGGCCATGTTACGTGTACCTCAAACTGAAGATGCCTGGCCCCAAAGGTGTGATCACTATCACAGGCAATCGGAAGAAGGCGGAAGAGTGCTTTCAGAAGGGCTCAAAGATTGCAGATGCTCAGATGGCAGTCGTCGAACTGCAAGAGTACCAAAAGACTGCCGACCCAAGCGAGTTGCTACGAGCCAAGAAGCCTGCTTCAGAATCAGCTTTTCAGTCGTCCGGTGAAACAAAAATAGTCAACGTTCACCCGACCGACCCCGATGCTGCCCCGACTCACATCTCAACGACGCTTGACTCCAAATAGGAGGAAGCGCTCATCCAGCTCCTCCGTGAGAACTGGGACATCTTCGCATGGAAACCCTCCGACATGCCTGGAGTTCCCAGGGGGCTGGCTGAGCACCGTCTACGGGTCGACCCAAAATTCAAGCCTGTGAAGGAACATCTTCGGCGGTCCGCCGTCCAGAAGAAGCAAGCCATTGGCGAGGAGGTGGCTCGGCTCTTAGCAGCAGAGTTCATCCGAGAAATTTACCACTCCGAGTGGCTCGCCAATGTCGTCATGGTCCCCAAGAAGGACAAGTCACTTCGCATGTGCATTGATTTCAAACATATCAATCGGGCCTGCCCGAAAGATCATTTTCCTCTCCCTCGCATCGACCAAATAGTCGACTTGACTGCGGGGTGCGAGAGATTGTCTTTTCTAGATGCTTATTCCGGATACCATCAGATCCGTCTGTATGGACCTGACGAAATCAAAACAGCTTTCATCACCCCATTCGGATGCTTCTGTTATGTCACTATGCCGTTCGGCCTCAAAAATGCCGGAGCCACGTTCATGAGAATGATTCAGAAGTGTTTACTCACTCAAATCAGTCGGAATGTTGAGGCATACATGGATGATATTGTGGTCAAGTCACGCAAAGGTTCCGACCTGCGAGCTGACCTTGCCGAAACTTTTGCCAACCTCAGGAGGTACGATATCAAGCTCAATCCATCAAAATGCACATTCGGAGTTCCAGGCGGAAAGTTACTCGGTTTTCTCGTTTCCGAACGAGGGATCAACGCCAATCCTGAGAAAATTGGCACCATACTCCGGATGAAGCGTCCTGTGCGCGTGCACGATGTCCAAAAGCTTACAGGTTGCTTGGCCACTTTGAGTCGATTCATTTCTCGCCTCGGTGAAAAGGCATTGCCTCTCTACCGACTGATGAAGAAGTCTGACAAGTTCGAGTGGACTCCAGAAGCTGACGCAGCGTTTGCAGAACTCAAAGCTCTGCTCTCCACCCAGCCGGTGCTTGCTGCCCCAATCAGCAAAGAGCCTCTGCTGCTGTACATTGTGGCCACAGGACAAGTTGTCAGTACAGTACTCACGGTTGAGCGGGAAGAAGAAGGAAAGGCCTTCAGAGTTCAGCGCCCAGTCTATTATCTGTCTGAAGTTTTGACTCCTTCAAAACAAAGATACCCTCACTACCAGAAGCTTGTATATGGGATTTACATGACCACGAAGAAGGTTGCACATTACTTCTCTGACCACTCCATTACAGTCGTCAGCGACGCCCCACTGTCAGAGATATTGCATAACAGAGATGCAACTGGTCGAGTGGCCAAGTGGGCGATTGAACTCCTTCCCTTAGATATCAGGTTTGAAGCAAAGAAGGCTATTAAGTCCCAAGCGATCGCAGATTTCGTCGCCGAGTGGATTGAACAGCAGCTTCCGACTCAAGTTCACTCGGAGCACTGGACCATGTTCTTCGATGGATCTAAGATGCTGAATGGTTCCGGTGCTGGGGTAGTTCTAGTCTCCCCCCGAGGAGATAAGCTCAGATATGTTCTCCAGATTCACTTCGATTCCTCCAACAATGAAGCAGAGTATGAAGCAATTTTGTATGGGTTGCGCATGGCCATTTCACTCGGCGCCCGTCGCCTCATGGTCTATGGCGACTCAGATTTGGTGGTTAATCAGGTGATGAAGGAGTGGGACGTCAGAAGTCCAGCTATGACTGGTTATTGCAATGCAGTGAGAAAGCTAGAAAAGAAATTCGAGGGGTTAGAGCTTCATCACATCCCCCGACTCAAAAATCAAGCAGCCGATGATCTGGCAAAGATAGGCTCCAAGAGAGAAGCCATTCCCAGCAATGTGTTTTTGGAGCACATCCGCTCGCCGTCAGTCCAGGAGGATCCTTTCACATAAGAAGCCCAACAACCGAAAAGTGCCACAGATCCGACTGAAGTCGAAGTTCCTGCTGTGGTCGACCTGATCATGGAAGTCTTGGCCATTACTCCCGACTGGACGATACCATACATCGCATATATCCTAAGGAAAGAGCTCCCAGAGGACGAGGAAGAGGCTCGATAGATCGTCCGCCGATCCAAGGCCTTCACGGTCATAAAGGGGCAGTTGTACAGAGAAAGCGCGACTGGAATCGGTCAGAAGTGCATAACTCCAGAAGAAGGTCAGATGATTCTTGATGAGATCCATTCAGGGACCTGCGGTCACCATGCGTCCTCCCGGGCCATTGTGGCCAAAGCATACCGAGCGGGATTTTACTGGCCAAGAGCGAATGAGATGGCAAAGGAGATAGTTGACAAGTGTGAGGGGTGTCAGTTCTACTCCAACATGTCCCACAAACCCGCATCAGCCCTGAAGACCATTCCACTCGTCTGGCCCTTCGCTGTCTGGGGACTGGATATGGTCGACCCTCTGAGAACAGGCAGGAGCGGATTCACCCATGTGCTTGTGGCAGTCGACAAGTTTACCAAGTGGATTGAAGCTAAACCCATCAAGAACCTCGATGCTAGCACTGCTATTAGTTTCGTCAGAGGACTAACGTTCAGATATGGAGTCCCTCACAGCATCATCACTGACAATGGGTCAAACTTCAATTCAGACCAGTTCAGAGCCTTTTGCGCCTCTCAAGGCACTCGTGTCGACTATGCGTCAGTCGCCCACCCCCAGTCGAATGGACAAGCTGAAAGGGCAAATGGTCTGATCCTCAAAGGACAAAAGCCTCGGCTAATGCGTGATCTCAAGCACGCAGCAGGTGCCTGGGTCGACGAGCTTCCGTCAGTTTTGTGGGGATTAAGGACCACCCCTAACCGGTCGACTGGAAGAACCCCATTCTTTCTTGTTTACGGAGCCGAAGCCGTTCTGCCAAGTGATCTCCTTCACAACGCTCCCCGAGTCGAGATTTACACCGAAGACGAAGCAGAACAGGCTCGGCAAGATGCAGTAGACCTCCTGGAAGAAGAAAGAGAGATGGCCATGATCAGATCGACCATTTATCAGCAAGACTTGCGTCGATTCCATGCCCGACATGTGAAGAGTCGAGCCTTCCAAGAAGGAGATTTGGTCCTCCGAGTGGATCAACAGAAACCTCACAAGCTTGCTCCTACTTGGGAAGGCCCCTTCATCATCACCAGAGTCCTCCACAACGGAGCGTATCACCTCTACAATGTTGATCGCCAGATCGACGAACCGCGAGCTTGGAATGTGGAACTACTCCGCCCCTTTTACACTTAAGTTCCTTCCCATAAAGATGTAATAAGAGAAACTTCCGCAGTCCATTTTTATCAAAGTCAAGAGTGTTCCAATGATTGCTATCACTTCTGTTTACATACGAGAACCCCCAGTGGGCGACTTAGCCGCGAACCCGTTTCGCCTAAGTTTAAAAAATCCTACCGAGTGGAGAGCAAACCTCCCACTCGGGGGCTTAGCTGCAGTCCAGCACTCGCCTAAGTTCTCCTACGCAGAGACTTAGCTGCGGTCAGCACTCGCCTAAGTTGAAAAAATCCTACCGAGTGGAGAGCAAACCTCCCACTCGGGGGCTTAGCTGCAGTCCAGCACTCGCCTAAGCTCTCCTACGAAGAGACTTAGCTGCGGTCAACACTCGCCTAAGTTTAAAAAATCCTACCGAGTGGAGAGCAAACCTCCCACTCGGGGGCTTAGATGCAGTCCCGCACTCGCCTAAGCTCTCCTACGAAGAGACTTAGCTGCGGTCAGCGCTCGCTTAAGTTTAAAAAATCCTACCGAGTGGAGAGCAAACCTCCCACTCAGGGGCTTAGCTGCAGTCCAGCACTCGCCTAAGCTCTCCTACGAAGAGACTTAGCTGCGGTCAGCACTCGCCTAAGTTTAAAAATCCTACCGAGTGGAGAGCAAACCTCCCACTCGACGGGTCATCCACAAAGAGATTCAATGACAAATCAAGTTCAAATAAAGCCTAAAAGATCCGAGAGACCTCAGATCAAAGTACTCGAGCCCACAGCTCGGCAGAGTTAAACTGTTACACTTCCACTCGGCATTCCGAGGCGAATTTAAGGCAGAGTTCAACGGATTACAAAATACACTCGGCATCCCGAGGCAAGTTTTTTCATTCCTCAGGAGGAGGAGGACTGGCAGGGGCGACGAACTCATCCAAGTCGATCCCATCTGCGATGCGAGTAGCAGCCGCAATGAATGTCTCCATGAAGTCCTGGAAGTTGTGCTTCCTCGTGTTGGCGACTTGGATGGTGGCCAGCTTCTCCTCCCGCACCTCCTTACAGTGGACGCGGACCAGGGACAGAGCCACGTCAGCGCCACACCGAGCTGAAGACTTCTTCCACTCCTGCACTCGGTCAGAGATTCCATTGAGTCGGGTCATCAGAGACTCGAGATCATTCTGGAGCGTAGATTCTGGCCAAAGTGTCGGGTCGATCTGCGTCATGGCAACCTTCAGTCGAGCCAAGTAATCCACGACGCCGTCAACACGAGACTCCAGACGGAGCACGTTCATTGCGGCCTCGTCCTTCACAAGAGAGTTAACAGGGTCCAAGCTCGGCTCCACTCGACTGGTATCCTCTTCAAAATTCTGGCAAAGCTCTGCATACAAGATTCAAGGATAAGACAATTTTCACAGAATGAGTCGACTCAAAAACCAGTCGGAACTGAATGCGCACCTTCAAGCTTAAGGTACAACTTCTTCGCGAGGTCCCCCAAGTAGCTCTCCAGGTCGTTTCTCCCACGAGCGAGGCCTTCCAGCTTCTCGCTCAGGGTGAGGTTCTCCTTCTTCCAACGTGAACACTCCCTGTTGGCTTCATTCAGAGCAGTCTTGAGCTTGGTATTTTCTTGTTCTAAGTGGTCGACCGAAGATAGCTTCTGTGCGGCCAGAGCGGTCTTGTCTTCAGCCTCCTTGCGGGCAGCAGCCAAGTCCTGATCCTTCTTCGCCAGAGCTTCTTTCAATATTTCTGCAAAAACGATGATTGAGTCGGAGAAAGCGAAGAAATACTAACCAGTTGACAAAGGCGTCTTACCTGCGGCGCCATCTCTGACCGTCTGCAGTTCTGTCCTGGCCAGCTCCAGATCAAGTTTCATTTGAATTTGCTGCTTCTCCAAGTCAGCCAAGTGGGTTCCAAGATCACAAGATTTCTGAAGCCAGAGAGGAGGAGTTACAATTTCAGTAAAAAGGAAAAAGCAACAAAGGCAATAAACACTAAGACTACGGTCGACTGCCAGCAGTCCACCATAGTCTCGGGGACTACACCCAGTGGGTGCACTTAGCGTGCCCCCACCGGTTCCTATCCCACCCGACCGACCCCCGAAGTCGAGCCAAAGGCCACCCGACCGACCCCTGAAGTCGAGTCAAAGACAAGTTGCTTCCGAGCAGCTAAGAGATAATAAGCCTACACCCAGTAAAAAAAAGAAGAAAGAGAAAGCCGTCGACTGCCCGCAGTCGACGGGATACCGTTCCATTCAACATGGCCCGATCAGACAGAGCGAAGAAACTCAACTATGACTCAATTTAAAGACTACAGCCGACTGCCAGCAGCCGACCGTAGTCTCGGGGACTACACCCAGTGGGTGCACTTAGCGTGCCCCCACTCATCAAAAAAAAAACAAAAACACACACACCCAGTGGGTGTACAAACTTAAAGACCTTCGGGAAAGGGAATCTTCAAAGGACATACCAAAACAGACCAAGTGTTGAAGTCGACTGACCTGGACATTGCTCTGAAGAGCCGAGCTTGCGTCGTAAGCCGCCTGGCAAGCCTCCCGAGCCACTTTTACATGTTCCATCATGACTCCAGCCTGGCGTACAGCCTCCTTCGCAGCAGCCGCTTGGTCCTCAGGGACGGGGTACGCAGCAAAAGGCGAAGACGGATCTGCAGTCGATGCTGAAGGCTGCACACTCGTCAAAGGAACAGCGAAGGTCACGGAAGCCCGAGTGGGTTCGCCATCATCCCGAACTGCAGCCTCAGGCGCGGGAGTGGATTGCGGAGTCTTGCCAGCCAACACCTTCTTCTTCCTCTTCACCCTCAATGGTGCGTCGTCGTCGTCGTCCGGGAGGTCGATAACATGAGGAGGAGCTGCAAGGAAAACATTCAATCGACCAACACTTCAGTCGACTTGTAAGCAGGACGGCAGTGATCGTACCAGGGTTGGAGGTGACAGCGTCCTCCATCTCTTGGTCGTCGTTCCTGGCAGAGACCTCAGAAGTTGCTCCACTACAAATCAGAAAAGATTAGTCAGTTGGCCCAGGGAATCGACCAAGGATCCGTCCACAGTCGACAAAGGAAAGCAAGTGTTGTTGTTACCCCGAAATGGTGGGAACAGCTATCTTCATCTTGGGCAAGTCCTTGGGCGGCTTAGATGGCGCCGTTCGTGGGTGCTTGGGAGCCTTCCCGGTCGGCGGAGGAGAGAAAGTCCAAGGGCGTTTCGACGACTGCCCGACAGGAGCGGTCACCTTGCCACGTTCCTGCGCTGGATCGTGGGCGAGCTTGGATCGTCCCTCTGGGCGGGAGGGTTCGGCTTCCTCCTCCTCTTCACTGGAGAAGATGCCGTCGCCCTCCTCTCCCTCACCGTCGGACTCCCACTCGACCTGGTCGTCCCCGCTCTCGCCTCCGCTCCCCTCGCCTTCCTCGGTCGGCCCTTGGGCTCCGTTGGGAGTCGAGTACATCTCAGTGGTAGCCTGGAAGACAACGGACAGGACGAAAGTCAGTCGACTTACACAAAGAAGACTAATACAGAAGATCAGATATCCGACACAAAAACATACCTGATCCACTTGATATGAGTGGTCGAGTGGAATCACCCTTCTGGCTCCTCGGGGGTTGTCTTTATTCCCCGTGATGCTTGACAACCACCCCTCCAGCATCTCATCGGTGACCTCCTCCAGGTGGATCCGAGTGGTGTCGTCAAGGCCAGAATACAGCCACATCGGATGGTCTCGCGCCTGGAGCGGTTGGATGCGCCTCTGGAGAAAGACCTCTAACAGGTCCATCCCAGTCACCCCCTCACGGACAAGTTCAACCACTCGACCCGCCAATACCTTGACCTGGGCGCTTTCCTCCGGCGTGACCTTCAGAGAGATAGGCTTCTCGGCTCGGTCGAGTGAAAAAGGAGGAAGACCGGTCGACTGCCCGGGGGTCGCCTGGTCCTGGCAGTAGAACCAGGTCGACTGCCAGCCGCGAACCGACTCCGGGAAGGTGATAGAGGGGAAACAGCTCTTCCCCCTCGTCTGGATCGCCAGACCCCCGCACAACTGGATAACTTGTGTCTTCTCGTCACTCGACTTGGCCTTCTTCACCGACTGGGAGCGGCAAGTGAAGATATGCTTGAAAAGCCCCCAATGCGGGTGGCAACCCAGGAAAGCCTCGCACATGGAAATGAACGCGGCAAGGTAGACTATGGAATTGGGGGTAAAGTGATGGAGCTGCGCTCCGAAGAAATTCAAGAAACTCCGGAAGAACGGATGGGGAGGCAGAGAAAACCCTCGGTCGATGTGGGTGGCGAGGAGCACGCACTCACCGTCGCGGGGTTGCGGCTCGATCTCCCTCCCCGGGACACGCGCGGCCTCGTGGGGAATGGCTCCTCCCTCGACCATGTCATCGAGGTCTTCCTGTCGGAGCACCGATGGCATCCAATCACCCTGAATCCAACCCTTGGGCAGGGTGGTCCGAGACAAAGATCCACCTCGCGAAGACTTCTTCCCCTTCCCCGCCGCCGCCGCCTTCTTCGCGCGCTCCAAAGCAGTGGTCTTGCCCTTCACCATTGTCGTCGGGGAGATCTCGCACGGGCTCGCGGCGCTAGGGTACGGCCGAGGGTCGCAGGAGGGTTGGCGAAGGAAGAGAGGAAGAAAGAAAAAAGGAAGCAGAAGAGAGCGCACGGCTTAGAAACCCCGAGCCGGCAACTTATAAGGGGCCGCTCCCGAGTGGCTGGCCGGTAGGCCCAGGCCATCCAGTCAAATACCGCAACAGACGCGCGCACAGTACGTGGCGAAAAAGGCGACGCGGAGATCAAGGAACTTCCGCTTTATCGCTTCCGATTACTGCGGCCGCTCCCGTCCCGCGCGCTTCCCAAAATCCAAATCCCGCGACATCCGCGGGCTGCAGAACAACTTGCTAAAAAACAGAAGACCCCGATCGCGCCGGCACTCGGTATGGCACAAACAAAGAAATTCACTCGACGGAAGGCCTGGAATGGATCAAGGCGACTGAAAAAGGTTGGCGACGTCATCCGTGACGATTATCCCGAAACGAGGCGCTCACATAGCCCGAAGAACCAGTCGGAAAGATCTCCAACTCTTTCCCCACTCTAACCTCGATCCATTCGGGGGCTAATGATGAAGACATGTACCTAGGGTAGGGACACGGGCCTGACCCAAGAGTCCTACCCTAGGACACCCCTGGGAGAAATCACCTTTCAATCGACTTGAAGGCATCCCACTCGACGGGCTCAAGACACTCGACCAAGAAGCTATCACTCGACCAAGAAGCTATCACTCGACCGCCAGGAGATCAGCAGTCGCTCTGTAGGCAAACGGTCAGCCGTTAAGTAGTCTTCATGGTCATTATAGCACTTTATTAGAGGCGTTACCAGTAACGCCCAATCTTAAATGTACTTTAAACCCTGCATTACTGAGGGCAGGAGGGGGCCGGCGAACTCTATATAAGCCACCCCCCTCCTCAGTAGGAGGGGTTCGCACCCCTGTAACCTATACACGCATAATCCAGTCGACCGCCTCCGGGCCCCGAGACGTAGGGCTATTACTTCCTCCGAGAAGGGCCTGAACTCGTAAACCTCGCGTGTAACAACTCCCCCATAGCTAGGATCTCGCCTCTCCATACTCACTCCCCTACATCACTGTCAGAGTTAGAACCACGACAATGGGTACTTGGTATGTTGACTTTTGCGTAGACCTCCCCGGCAATGGTGCCAGAAATCCTTCTTGCTACCTCTTTTAGCACTGTGTTGGTTTTCCCCGAAGAGGAAGGGATGATGCAGCAAAGTAGCATAAGTATTTCCCTCAGTTTTTGAGAACCAAAGTATCAATCCAGTAGGAGGCTACACGCGAGTCCCTCGTACCTGCACAAAACAAATAAATCCTCGCAACCAACGCAAATAGGGGTTGTCAATCCCTATAGGGCCACTTACGAGAGTGAGATATGATAGATATGATAAGATGATATTTTTGGTGTTTTTATGATAAAGATGCAAAGTAAAATAAAGCAAAGTAAATAAATAAGTAGTAGGAGATTGATATGATAAAGATAGACCCGGGGGCCATAGGTTTCACTAGTGGCTTCTCTCGAGAGCATAAGTATTCTACGGTGTGTGAACAAATTACTATTGAGCAATTGACAGAATTGAGCATAGTTATGAGAATATCTAGGTACGATCATGTATATAGGCATCACGTCTGAGACAAGTAGACTAACTCCTGCCTGCATCTACTACTATTACTCCACTCATCGACTGCTATCCAGCATGCATCTAGAGTATTAAGTTAAAACAGAGTAACACCTTAAGCAAGATGACATGATGTAGAGGGATAGACTCATGCAATATGAAGAAAACCCCATATTGTTATCCTCGATGGAAACAATACAATACGTGCCTTGCTTCCCTTACTGTCACCGGGAAAGGACACCGCAAGATTGAACCCAAAGCTAAGCACTTCTCCCATTCCAAGAAAGATCAATCTAGTAGGCCAAACCAAACTGATAATTCGAAGAGACTTGCAAAGATAACCAATCATACATAAAAGAATTCAGAGAAGATTCAAATATTATTCATAGATAGACTTGATCATAAACCCACAATTCATTGGTCTCAACAAACACATCGCAAAAAGAAGATTACATCAAATAGATCTCCACAAGAGAGGGGGAGAACATTGTATTGAGATCCAAAAAGAGAGAAGAAGCCATCTAGCTACTAACTATGGACCCGTAGGTCTGAAGTAAACTACTCACACTTCATCAGAGAGGCTATGGTGTTGATGTAGAAGCCCTCCGTGATCGATGCCCCCTCCAGCGGAGCTCCGGAACAGGCCCCAAGATGGGTTCTCGTGGATACAGAAAGTTACGGTGGTGGAATTAGGGTTTTGGCTCCATATCTGATGTTTGGGGGTACGTGGATATATATATGAGGAAGAAGTACGTTGGTGGAGCAACAAGGGGCCCACGAGGGTGGAGGGCACGCCCCCCTACCTCATGGCCTCCTGTTAGCTGGCTTGACGTAGGGTCCAAGTCTCCTGAGTTGTATTCGGTGAGAAAATCACGTTCCCGAAGGTTTCATTCCGTTTGGACTCCGTTTGATATTCCTTTTCTTCGAAACCCTAAAACAGGCAAAAAAACAGCAATTCTGGGCTGGGCCTCCGGTTAATAGGTTAGTCCCAAAAATAATATAAAAGTGGAGAATAAAGCCCAATAATGTCCAAAACAGTAGATAAAATAGCATGGAGCAATCACAAATTATAGATACGTTGGAGACGTATCAAGCATCCCCAAGCTTAATTCCTACTCGTCCTCGAGTAGGTAAATGATAAAAACAGAATTTTTGATGCGGAGTGCTACTTGGCATAATTTTTATGTAATTCTTCTTAATTGTGGTATGAATATTCAGATCCGAAAGATTCAAGACAAAAGGTCATATTGACATAGAAAATAATTATACTTCAAGCATACTAACAAAGCAATTATGTCTTCTCAAAATAACATGGCTAAAGAAAGTTATCCCTACAAAATCATATAGTCTAGCTATGCTCTATCTTCACCACACAAAATATTTAAATCATGCACAACCCCGATGACAAGCCAAGCAATTGTTTCATACCTTTGACATTCTCAAAACTTTTTCAATCTTCACGCAATACATGAGCGTGAGCCATGGATATAGCACTATAGGTGGAATAGAATGGTGGTTGTGGAGAAGACAAAAGGGAGAAGATAGTCTCACATCAACTAGGCGTATCAACGGGCTATGGAGATGCCCATCAATAGATATCAATGTGAGTGAGTAGGGATTGCCATGCAACGGATGCACTAGAGCTATAAGTAAATGAAAGCTCAAAAAGAAAATAAGTGGGTGTGCATCCAACTTGCTTGCTCATGAAGACCTAGGGCAATTTGAGGAAGCCCATCATTGGAATATACAAGCCAAGTTCCACAATGAAAAATTCCCACTAGTATATGAAAGTGATAACATGAGAGACTCTCTACTATGAAGATCATGGTGCTACTTTGAAGCACAAGTGTGGTAAAAGGATAGTAACATTGTCACTTCTCTCTTTTTCTCTCATTTTTTTCTTATTATTTTTTTATTTGGGCCTTTTCTCTTTTTCTGGCCTCTTTTCTTTATTTTTTTTATTTTTCGTCCGGAGTCTCATCCCGACTTGTGGGGGAATCATAGTCTCCATCATCCTTTCCTCACTTGGGACAATGCTCTAATAATGATGATCATCACACTTTTATTTTTCTTACAACTCAACAATTACAACTCGATACTTAGAACAAGATATGACTCTATATGAATGCCTCCGGCGGTGTACCGGGATATGCAATGATGCATGAGTGACAAGTATGAAAGAATTATGAACGGTGGCTTTGCCACAAATACTATGTTAACTACATGATCATGCTAAGCAATATGACAATGATGGAGTGTGTCATAAATGGAACGGTGGAAAGTTGCATGGCAATATATCTCGGAATTGCTATGTAAATGCCATAATAGGTAGGTATGGTGGTTGTTTTGAGGAAGGTATATAGTGGGTGTATGATACCCGCGAAAGGTGCGTGGTATTAGAGAGGCTAGCAAAGGTGGAAGGGTGAGAGTGCGTATAATCCATGGACTCAACATTAGTCATAAAGAACTCATATACTTATTGCAAAAATCTACAAGTTATCGAAGCAAAGTATTACGCGCATGCTTCTAGGGGCATAGATTGGTAGGAAAAGACCATCGCTCGTCCCCGACCGCCACTCATAAGGAAGACAATCAATAAATAAATCATGCTCCGACTTCATCACATAACGGTTCACCATACGTGCATGCTACGGGAATCACAAGCTTAAACACAAGTATTTCTCAAATTCACAACTACTCAACTAGCATGACTTTAATATCACCATCTCCATGTCTCAAAACAATTATCAAGTATCAAACTTATCATAGTATTCAACACACTCATAAGAGAATTTTTATTATTAATCTTGCATACCAAGCATATTAGGATTTTAAGCAAATTACCATGCTATTTAAGACTCTCAAAATAATCTAAGTGAAGCATGATAAATCAATAGTTTCTATAAAACAAATCCACCACCGTGCTCTAAAAGATATAAGTGAAGCACTAGAGCAAAATTATATAACTCAAAAGATATAAGCGAAGCACATAGAGTATTCTAACAAATCCCAAATCATGTATGGCTCTCTCAAAAGGTGTGTACAGCAAGGATGATTGTGGTAAACTAATAAGAAAAGACTCAAATCATACAAGACGCTCCAAGTAAAACACATAGCATGTGGTAAATAAAAATATAGCTCCAAGTAAAGTTACCGATAGAAGTAGACGAAAGAGGGGATGCCTTCCGGGGCATCTCCAAGCTTTGGCTTTTAGGTGTCCTTAGATTATCTTGGGGGTGCCATGGGCATCCCCAAACTTAGGCTTTTGCCACTCCTTGTTCCATAATCCATCAAATCTTTACCCAAAACTTGAAAACTTCACAACACAAAACTTAAAGTAGAAAACTTGTGAGCTCCGTTAGCGAAAGAAAACAAAAGAGCACTTCAAGGTACTGTAATGAACTCATTCTTTATTTATATGGGTGTTATACCTACTGTATTCCAACTTCTCTATGGTTCATAAACTATTTTACTAGCCATAGATTCATCAAAATAAGCAAACAACACACGCAAAACAGAATCTGTCAAAAACAGAACAGTCTGTAGTAATATGTAGCTAGCGCAAGATCTGGAACCCCAAAAATTCTAAAATAAATTTCTGGACGTGAGGAATTTATATATTAATCATCTTAAAAAATAATTAACTAAATAGAACTTTCCAAATAAAAATGACAGCAGTTCTAGTGGGCGCTAAAGTTTCTATTTTTTACAGCAAGTTCCACAAGACTTTCCCCAAGTCTTCCCAACGGTTCTACTTGGCACAAACACTAATTAAACACAAAAAACAAAACCAAAAAAGAGGCTAAATAATTTATTTATTACTAAGCAGGAGCAAAAATCAAGGAATAAAAATAAAATTGGGTTGCCTCCCAACAAGCGCTATCGTTTAACGCCCCTAGCTAGGCATAACAAGCAAGAATAGATGTAGGTATTGCCATCTTTGGTAGGCAATCCATAAGTGGCTCTCATAATAGATTCATAAGGTAATTTAGTTTTGTTTCTAGGAAAGTGTTCCATTCCTTTCCTTAATGGAAATTGGAATCTAATATTTCCTTCCTTCATATCAATAATTGCACCAATCGTTCTAAGGAAAGGTCTACCAAGAATAATAGGACATGAAGGATTGCAATCTATGTCAAGAACAATAAAATCTACGGGCACATAATTCCTATTTGCAACAATAACATCATTAATTCTTCCCATAGGTTTCTTAATAGTGGAATCCGCAAGGTGCAAGTTTAGAGAGCAATCATCAAAATCACGGAATCCTAACAAATCACACAAAGTCTTTGGAATCGTGGAAACACTAGCACCCAAATCACATAAAGCATAGCATTCATGATCTTTAATTTTAATTTTAATAGTTGGTTCCCACTCATCATAAAGTTTTCTAGTGATAGAAACTTCCAATTCAAGTTTTTCTTCATAAGATTGCATCAAGGCATCAATGATATGTTTAGTAAACGCTTTATTTTGACTATAAGCATGAGGAGAATTTAGCACGGATTGCAACAAGGAAATACAATCAATCAAAGAGCAATTTTCATAGTTAAATTCCTTGAAATCCATAATAGTGGGTTTAGCAACATCTAGGGTTTTAATTTCTTCAATCCCACTTTTATCAAATTTAGCATCAAGATCATAAGATTAAGAATTCTTGGAACGCCTTCTAGGTAAAGGTGGATCATACTCAGTCCCATCATTATAAAGATTCATATTGCAAAACAAAGATTTAATAGGGGACACATCAATAACTTTTAGATCTTCATCAGTATTTTCATAGGAACTAGAAGAACACGCTTTTATAAAGGCATCTTTCTTAGCACGCATCCTAGCGGTTCTTTCTTTGCACTCGTCAATGGAAATTCTCATGGCTTTGAGAGACTCATTGATATCATGCTTAGGATGAATAGATCTAAGTTTCAAAGAACCAACATCAAGAGCAATTCTATCAACGTTCCTAGCCAAATCATCAATCTTAAGCAATTTTTCTTCAATCATAGCATTAAAATTCTTTTGTGAAGTAATAAATTATTTAATATTAGAATCAAAATCAGAGGGCATCTTATTATAATTTCCATAAGAATTGTTGTAGGAATTACCATAATTATTAGAGGGATTACTAGGATAAGGCCTAGGATTGAAATTTCCTCTATGACAACGCGGTTGATGTAGTAGTACGTCTTCACGATCGATTGATCCTCAGCACCGAACGTATGGCACCTCCGCGTTCAGCACACATTCAGCTCGGTGACGTCCCGCGAACTCACGTTCTAGTAGAGCTCGGGGAAGAGTTTCATCAGCATGACGGCGTGGTGACGATGTTAATGAAGCTACCGCAGCAGGGCTTCGCCTAAACACCGCTACAGTATGACCGAGGTGGATTATGGTGGAGGGGGGCATCGCACACGGCTGGAGAGATCTCAATGATCAACTTGTGTGTCTAGAGGTGCCCCTGCCCATGTATATATAGGAGAAAGGGGGGAGAGGCGGCCGCCCAGGAGGAGGCGCGCTAGGAGGAGTCCTACTTCCACCGGGAGTAGGACTCCCTCATTTCCTAGTTGGAATAGGAGAATGGGGAAGGAGGAGGGAGAGAAGAAGGAAAGGGGGCGCGCCCCACCCTCCTTGTCCAATTCGGACTAGAGGGAGAGGGGGCGCGCGGCCTGCCCTGGGAGCCCCTCCTCTCTTCCACTAAGGCCCATCATGGCCCATTAAACTCCCGGGGGGATTCCGGTTGAAGGAAATATGCCCTAGAGGCAATAATAAAGTTATTATTTATTTCCTTATATCATGATAAATGTTTATTATTCATGCTAGAATTGTATTAACAAAAACATAATACATGTGTGAATACATAGACAAACAGAGTGTCACTAGCATGCCTCTACTTGACTAGCTCGTTGATCAAAGATGGTTATGTTTCCTAACCATAGACATGGGTTGTCATTTGATTAACGGGATCACATCATTAGGAGAATGATGTGATTGACATGACCCATTTCGTTAGCTTAGCATATGATCGTTTAGTATGTTGCTATTGCTTTCTTCATGACTTATACATCTATCACTATGAGATTATGCAACTCCCGTTTACCGGAGGAACACTTTGTGTGCTACCAAACGTCACAATGTAACTGGGTGATTATAAAGGTGCTCTACATGTGTCTCCGAAGGTACTTGTTGGGTTGGCATATTTCGAGATTAGGATTTGTCACTCCAATTGTCGGAGAGGTATCTCTGGCCCTCTCGGTAATGCACATCACTTAAGCCTTGCAAGCATTGCAACTAATGAGTTAGTTGCAGGATGATGTATTACGGAACGAGTAAAGAGACTTGCCGGTAATGAGATTGAACTAGGTATTGAGATACCGACGATCGAATCTCGGGCAAGTAACATACCGATGACAAAGGGAACAACGTATGTTGTTATGCGGTCAGACCGATAAAGATCTTCGTAGAATATGTGGGAGCCAATATGAGCATCTAGGTTCCGCTATTGGTTATTGACCGGAGATGTGTCCCGGTCATGTCTACATAGTTCTCGGACCCGTAGGGTCCGCACGCTTAACGTTACGATGACAGTTATATTATGAGTTTATATGTTTTGATGTACCGAAGGTTGTTCGGAGTCCCGGATGTGATCACGGACATGACGAGGAGTCTCGAAATGGTCAAGACATGAAGATTGATATATTGGAAGCCTATGTTTGGATATCGGAAGTGTTCCGGGTGAGATCGGGATTTTACCGGAGTACCGGGAGGTTACCGGAACCCCCCGGGGACTTAATGGGCCTTAGTGGGCCTTGGTGGAAGAGAGAGGAGGCCGCCAGGGAAAGGGCCGCGCCCCCTCCCCCTAGTCCGAATAGGACAAGGAGAAGGGGGCGGCGCCCCCCCCCTTCCTTCTTCTCCTCCACCTGTTTCCCCTCTTTCTCTCCTAGTCCAACAAGGAAAAGGGGGGAGTCCTACTCCCGGTAGGAGTAGGACTCCTCCTGGCGTGCCCTCTCCCTTGGCCGGCCGCACCACCCTTGCTCCTTTATATACGGGGGCAGGGGGCACCCCAGAGACACAACAATTGATCTGTTTGATCTTTTAGCCGTGTGCGGTGCCCCCCTCCACCATAGTCCACCTCGATAATATTGTAGCGGTGCTTAGGCGAAGCGCTGCATCGGTAGAACATCAACATCGTCACCATGCCACCGTGCTGATGAAACTCTCCCTCAACACTCAGCTGTATCAGAGTTCGAGGGACGTCATCAGGCTGAACGTGTGCTGAACTCGGAGGTGCTGTGCATTCGGTACTTGATCGGTCGGATCGTGAAGACGTACGACTACATCAATCGCGTTGTGCTAACGCTTCCGCTTTTGGCCTATGAGGGTACGTGGACAACACTCTCCCCTCTTGTTGCTATGCATCACCATGATCTTGCATGTGCGTAGGAATTTTTTGAAATTACTACGTTCCCCAACACTGGTAACCCCCGGTACTCCGGTAAAATCCCGATTTCACCCGGAACACTTCCGATATCCAAATATAGGTTTCCAATATATAAATCTTTATGTCTCGACCATTTTGAGACTCCTCATCATGTCCGTGATCACATCCGGGACTCCGAACTACCTTCGGTACGTCAAAACATATAAACTCATAAAACCGATCGTCATAGAACTTTAAGCGTGCGGACCCTACGGGTTCGAGAACTATGTAGACATGACCGAGACACGTCTCCGGTCAATAACCAATAGTGGAACATGGATTCTCATTTTGGTTCCTACATATTCTACAAAGATCTTTATCGGTCAAACCACACAATACTATACGTTGTTCTCTTTGTCATCGGTATGTTACTTGCCCGAGATTCGATCGTCGATATCCAATACCTAGTTCAATCTCGTTACCGGTAAGTCTCTTTACTCGTTCCGTAATACATCATCCCGTAACTAACTCATTAGTTATCATGATTGCAAGGCTTATAGTGATGTGTATTACCGAGAGGGCCCAGAGATACCTCTCCGATAATCGGAGTGACAAATCCTAATCTTGATCTATGCCAACTCAACAAGTACCATCGGAAACACCTATAGAGCACCTTTATGATCACCCAGTTATGGTGTGACGTTTGGTAGCACACAATGTGTTTCTCCGGTATTCGGGAGTTGCATAATCTCATAGTCATAAGAACATGTATAAGTCATGAAGAAAGCAATAGCAGTAAACAAACGATCAAGTGCTAAGCTAACGGAATGGGTCAAGTCAATCACATCATTCTCCTAATGATGTGATCCCATTGATCAAATAACAACTCATGTCTATGGTTAGGAAACTTAACCATCTTTGATCAATGAGCTATTCAAGTAGAGGCATACTAGTGACACTATGTTTGTCTATGTATTCACACATGTATTATGTTTCCGGTTAATACAATTCTAGCATGAATAATAAACATTTATCATGAAATAAGGAAATAAATAATAACTTTATTATTGCCTCTAGGGCATGTTTCCTTCACCCCCTCCCCCGTATATAAAGGAGAGGAGGAGGGCCGGCCTCAAGGGGCGCGCCCAAGGGGGGATTCCTACTCCTGGTAGGAGTAGGTTTCCCCCTTTCCTAGTCCATGTAGGAGAAGAAGGAATGAGAGGAGAGGGATAAGGAAAGAGGGGGGCGCCGCCCCCTCCCTAGTCCAATTCGGACCAGCCCATGGGGGGCGAACGGCCACTAGTGCAGAACCGGGCAATAGCACCGGTTCATAAGGCCCTTTAGTGCAGGTTTGGTAACCGGCGCTAAAATGTAGGCACTAAAGGCCCCCCCTTTAGTATCGGTTCAGCATGAACCGGTGCTAAAGGGCAACCACGTGGCACGAGCCAGCTTCGGGGGCAGGGAGCCCTTTAGTACCGGTTGGTGTCACCACCCGGTATTAAAATGTTGGGGGGTTTTTGGGTTTATGATTTCTTTTTCATTTAATTTTGTGTTTTCCATTTAATTATTTTTTGTTTGCTGGTATTTTACCATACTACATATTGTACACGTTATGCATATATATAAATAGAATTTCTAGTAGAACCGGTCATAATATATATATATATATCATCGAATGTCTCACAACCACCATTAATTAATTCACACATATATACACACATGTATATATATACAATTTCTCCTAATTGGTGCCTTCGGAGCCAGTGGCATTAGCCTAGCTAATTGGTGCCTTCGGAGCACGATAACAATTGGAAGTGGTTCATGGGGGCGGTAGCGGGTAATAGTATTCTCCTTTGGGATCTATGACCTGGTCGAGCAAAAATCCCGCTATTTCCTCTTGAATTGCTTCTATGCGGTCCTGTGCTAGGAGCTTGTCCCGCACCTCTTTGAACTGTTAAGAAGGAGATCAATATGCATGTGTATTAGTTGTGTGACTAGATATCGATAATGGTGTAAAAATTGTGAATAGTGTTCTGACAATCGATATCGTACCCACTCCTGTCTTTGAGATTTGCTCCTTTCGGACGCCATCATGCGAATGTTCTCGCAAACGTAGTATGCACATAGATCATTCCCCGGCGCCTGCTTCAGGGCCTTTACGAGAATGGAATTTGATCAGATAATAATTAATCAAGCATGATAATTAAAGAGATGGCAGCTAGCTAGTACTACTTAATTACTTACCTTGGGTCGATACCATTTCAGATTTTGTTTCCATGGGCCTGGAGTGACCCTGATGAACTTTGCCCAAGCCCTGCCCACCGACAAAGAAAATGAATAAAGGGTTTATTAAATAGTTGTTATCAGGAAATGACGAACTAATTAAATAGGCCGAGATATAGTTAATAATGATTGAAATTACCTTTTGACTATCCCCTTCACGATGGTGTAGTCACTTGCTTTCTTAAGTAGTGAGTCTAGTACTTCAACTGTTCCTTCATCAACTTTAATGATGAACAAGATCCAGTGAAATCTGCATGCACACACGTTTGCATGTCTTAATTAAGCGGGCATATGTAAGCAAAAACATGTAGCTATAGCTAGTAGGGAAAAACAGAATTTGTAGTACAAGACAGTGTGACTCACTGGAAGTTGTAAGGAAGTAGTATATCTTCATTGTATTTGAGTTCCTTGAAGAACTTTAGCATGCTTTCCTCTACACTTTTTTCATGATATGGATCTATTTTCCATGTGTATTCATTAATGGTATTTGGGTCAACGAACCCAATGCCATAGCGTCCACCTTTTTTCATTTCATAAATCTTCATCCTGCATAATACCACAGAAAAGAATATAGTGAGGATAATTACAGGTAATGATTGATCAAAATGATCACTACAGCTAGCTTGAGACTTAAATTACAGAAAGAAATCACTTATAGACAATAGCAACTGACGATAGATTTGTCGAGTGCGTCTTTATTGTATAGCTGAAATAGTTCTGAATACTCAATGGTCACAACTTTCTCATGGTAGTAATGCTCCTTGTTGACATTCACCATGAGGGACTCTCGATTGGAAATCTTGGTAATGTCCATGTACCATTGATGCAATTCATACATTCTCGTTGGGAGCTTATTGACCTCCTCTGGCTCGACCAAAGGTTGGCCCCGGGCATATTTTCATTTTATTTCCTCCTCTCTAGTCGGAGACATGGGCTCAATATCGAGGAGTTGTCCAACAGTGATCCCGATCGATTCAGCCTGCGCAATATGCTCCTCGGTTATTACCACATCGCCCACCCCGGGAAAATTAACGGTTTGCCCACAATAATATTGGGCGCGCCTACTCTCATGTGTTGTCGGCACAACAAGCGGGGGGATTGATTGCGCCGCCTATTCTCCCAGCTGGGGAACGGTTTTACCGCTCCTTTTGCCAGCTGATTTGCTGGAGCTCGAGCTCGCCTCTTTCTGTAGACGTGCTCGATTTAACTTCTTGAGGTGGCGCTCATAGTCTGTGTCAACAGGCTTGGGAGCTGGTGGTCTAGCCATATGAATGAAGTGGTCAATCTTTTCCACAAGCACTTTCTCCCTTGGCGGCGGTGGCGGTTTCGGTGCAAAATGGGCTTTCACCTCGGCCTTCGATATGGCTACGTTTTCCTCCTCGGACTTGTCGTAAGGCCTCTGCGGAAGAGGCGCGAGGCTTGGACCATATTGAAATCGCTTGCCTCCGCCTGTACCTGCAGTACTACCTCGACTTGTATCGCTACTCACCATAGCTGAGGCGGCTCTCTTCCGTGATTGCTGAGGCGGCAAAGACGGCTGACGTGGCTGAGTTGGAGGAGGAGGAGCGGCCTGAAGCTGTGCCGGACTTGGAGGAGGAGTGGCCTGAAGTTGTGCCGGACTTGGAGGAGGAGTGGCCTGAAGCTGTGCCGGACTTGGAGGAGGAGTGGCCTGACGCGTTGGTGGACTTGGAGGAGTGGGAGTCTGCTGACTCGATGGCGGACTGCGACGAGGAGTCGGATGACGCGGTGTCGGTGGCCTTCGAAAGATGATGCAATCCTTTCTCCATAGGATGATACGATGGTTGGCCTCTCCTAGTGTGTGCTCATCGTCACCTCCAGGAATGTCAAGCTCTAGCCCCGAATATTGGTCCACCACCTCATCAACCAAGACACGAGCATAGCCCGCTGGAATCGGGTTGCAATGGAAGGTTGCCTCGGGGGGATTTGTAAAAGCAAGGGCATCCGCCACCTTCATGGATATGTTCTTCATTTAGAAGTGTAGCTCGCAGTTAGTGTTCTCCATGATGTCATCCACTGGGTAGCTATCCAGCAATGCGTCGCCTGGGGCGGAACCCACGCTGCTTCTCGGCATGGATGGAACGGTGCTATCCATTGGTGGATCATCCGCTAGCTGCTGAGACCCCCTTTGCTGGCTAAGTGAGTCGATCTGCTCCTGCTGCCGCTGGAATTTGATTGCCAAGTCTGCGTGCACTGATTCTAGGCCTTGAAGGCGTTCATAGTCTAGCTTCCTCTGCTCCTCCTCCATCTTCCTCTTCTTCTCCTCCGCAATCTTCTTTCTCGCACGGGTTCTGTGGTCAGCGTTCCAGTCCGAAAACCCCTCATACCACGGAATAGCGCCCATGCCTCGTGTTCTTCCCGGGTGTTCAGGATTTCCCAGGGCACGCGTAAGCTCGTCATTCTCTCTGTTGGGCTCGAACAACCCCGATCGAGCCTCTTCTATTGCAACAAGTAGCTTATCTTCGGCTCCGTCCAGACATGCCTTCTTCGAAACTTTGCCTGTCTTCGGGTCCAACTCCCCTCCATGCGCATAGAACCAAGTCCTGCACCTGGGGGGCCAGCTCAATGTTTATGGAGTGACACATGCATCCAGCATCTCTTTCTCAGACTTATCCCACTTAGGCATTCCCACCGCATAGCCACCTGGCCCCAGCTTATGGAACTTATCCTTTTTTGCTACATTGGCCTTGTTTATTCTGGACCGTTCCTTAGATAATTCCTAATCCTTGAATTTCACGAAATCGTCCCAATGAGCACTTTGCTTCTCTAGTGTTCCCTCGAATACTGGAGTCTTCCTTCCTCCCTTGACGTACTTGGCCCGTTCACGAATCTTGTGGTTCTTGAATGCAACTGCCATCTTCCTAAGAGCAGCGTCCTTGACTTTCTCCACATCTGCATTTGTGAAATGATCTGGTAGGATGAAATGTTCCATGAGCGTTTCCCAAAGCAAATGTTTTTGTCTGTCGTCGACAAAAGTAACTCCTGGACGTGGCTTTGCTGGCTCTCTCCATTCTTGAAGGGAGATCGGGAGTTGGTCCTTCACAAGAACTCCGCACTGACGAATGAACTTGTCCGCAATCTTCCTAGGCGCTAATGGTTCACCATTAGGTCTGATTGCCTCGATATTGTACTTTACGCCCTCCTTCAACTTTTTGTTCGGGCCTCGTTTCGTCCTGTTGCCTGAAGATTTGCTCGATCTGGATGGCTGAAAGAAGAAAGATCGATTCGTTAATATATCTTCAAGTCATTTAAAACATGTGATGATCACCAGATGCCTGCTTATATAAATATATATACCTCGCCGGTCTTTGTTGTTTCAAGATCAACATTTTCTTCGTCATGTTCATAGTTCATGACTTCATCAATTCGGTCGTCGCGATTGAATATCATATCACCCTCCCCGGTGTTGTTTAGATATTCGGAGCCGTCATAATCTTCTTCATTCTGATCATAATCTGGCTCGCGAGGATTGCGTATGATATTGAACAGGGCCTCTTCTCCCTCTCTGTCGGTATTGTCCGCCATAGGTTTTGTTTAACTAATCCAAAAGAAATATATTCAAATTACAATGCATGGATGCAATCAATTAATAAGGAAAAACTGAATCAATCATAGTACATAATAAGCATCATCGAATATAATCTCGAATACGTCGTCTCGAATAATAGATATAATCTCGAATACATCGTCTTGAATAATAGATATAATCTCGAATACATCGTCTCGAATAATACATAATCTCTAATACATCGTCGGATCATGCGGCGCGGGCGGTGGACACCCAAAGAGAAGGAACCCTCACAGGATCATAGCTGAAGTGAGATCCCTGAAGAAACTGCCAGGTATTGGAGAACCCGCCGCCCTCTAACGCAACCATGTAGCGATGGACGTGCTCGTCCTCTTCCCTGACACGGCGACGTACCACCTCCGGCGGGGCCGGCTCCCTTCGCACCGAAACTGGCCCACGCGAACGCCACCAAACGAGATCAGGGTCGACGACCGGGGCCGGGTTCCTCATCAAGCGGCGCGCCCCTCCAGGCAGCACCTCCCAGTGCCAGTCCGGCGGAGCCCAGTCCCGGACATGGGTCAGCTGGACGTCGTCGCGGACGGGTCGACGGCGAGGATGCGGGCCGGGCATCGTCGAGAACAAATACTAGCTATATGCCCGCAAAAAGTAACATTTTTTTAATGATTGGATTTTGATAACTAAAATTTCTAACATTTCTATATAACTAACATTCCTATAACATTTCTAACAATGCTATATAACTAACATTTCTATAACATTTCTAATATTTCTATAACTAAAAAACAGAAAAAAATTATAACATTTCTATATATATAACTAACATTTGTATAACATTTCTAATATTTCTATAACTAAAAAAAGAAAAATTTCTAACTTTTTTATAACTATTTCTATAACTAAAAAATAGAAAAATTTCTAACAATTCTAACTTTTTTATAACTATTTCTATAAATAAAAAACAGAAAAATTTCTAACAATTCTAACATTTCTATAACATTTCTAACAATGCTATATAACTAACTATTTCTATAACTAAAAAAAGAAAAAAATTCTAACATTTTTATAACTATTTCTATAACTAAAAAACTAAAAAAATGTGTGTGTGTGCGCGCTCACCGGCGAGGCGAGAGGCGATGGGGGGTGGCGACGGGGACGGCGACGGGCGCGGCGACGATGGGGATGGCGACGACGGGGACAGGGACAGGGCGGCGACGACGGGGACGGGCCAGGGCGGCGACGACGGGGACAGGGCGGCGATGACGGGGACGGGGACGACGCGGGACGGGCCGGGACGGCGCGGCGGTGACGATGGGGACGACGGGGACGGGGACGACGGGGCGGCGACGACGGGGACGGGGCGGCGACGGGGGCGGCGACGAGGGATATGGAGACGGGGGCGGCGGGCGGCGGGCGACGGGACAGAGGAGAAGAAGCAGATGAGAAACTGAAATTTTTGAAGTGTTTAGTTATATAGGATGGACCTTTAGTACCGGTTGGAGCCACCAACGGGTACTAAAGGCCTGTTTTGGCCAGGCCAAGCGGCGGGAACCGCACACCCTTTAGTACCGGGTGGTGGCTCCAACCGGTACTAAAGGGGGGGCCTTTAGTACCGGTTGGAGCCACCACCCAGTACTAAAGGGGGTGCACTGGCAAGGTGCTATGCGGCAAGTTTAGTCCCACCTCGCTAGCCGAGGGGCGTCCGCACTGGTTTATAACCCCCCGTGCGGTAGCTCTCTCGAGCTCCTCTCCAAAGCAGGCCTACTGGGCCTACATGTTCTGTGCTGCCCTGTGGGCCTACTGGGCCTTTGCGGGCCTGCATCCTGGCCCAACAACAGGTTGGGTTTCTAGTCGTATGCAAGCCGCTCTGGCCCAGTAGGCAGGCTTTTTTATTTTTTTTGATTTTTTTATTTTTGAGTTGTTTTTTTGTGTATTTAGAGTTTCTTTGTGAATATTTTTGCTTTAGGTACAAAAAATTACAAACTTTCTGTTAGTGCCCGTAGTTTTCAAATTTGAATAGTTTAAATTTTGAATTATTTGAAATTAGTGTGAATCACTAGTTGGTGAATAACTTAACTTTAAAAATCAGTAAAGGCATGAAAGAATTTGTTTGCACATAAAATTTCTTCGCGTTTCAAATGCCAAAACACATAACTACCCTAACTATTACAGAGATTCCCTCCTGGGTGTGAAACACAGAAGAAAGTGATGATAGTGAAGCCGATCACATCCGAGATCTTTGGGTGTGAAACTTTTTCTTCGCGTGTGTCCCTTTGCGCCGTAACCATGGAAAATCTTCATCATTTAACGGGATGCTCGGGTCAATATTCACTGTGAATGGAGCAATTTCATCAAACTTTTCATAATCTTGACATGTCTGTCTTGTCATCCACTCCCACGATGTTTCTCTTCCCAGAAAGAACTATGTGCCGCTTTGGCTCATCGTACGATGCATTTGCTTCCTTATCTTTTCTTTTTCTTGGCTTGGTAGACATGTCCTTCACATAGAAAACCTGTGCCACATCATTGTCTAGGACGAATGGTTCGTCTGCATACGCAAGATTGTTGAGATCCACTGTTGTCATTCCGTACTGCGGGTCTTCCGGTACCCTGCCTCGTGTCATATTGACCCATTTGCACCGAAACAAAGGGACCTTCAAACCACGTCGATAGTCAAGTTCCCATATGTCCTGTATATAACCATAATATGTTTCCTTTCCCGTCTTGGTTTTTGCATCAAAGCGGACGCCACTATTTTGGTTGGTGCTCTTCTTATCTTGGGCGACCGTGTAAAATGTATTACCATTTATCTCGTACCCTTTTGTAGGATCGAAAGTATGTCTAGAGGGGGGGTGATTAGACTACTTGACCAAATAAAAACTTAACCTTATCCCAATTTTAGTTCTTGGCAGATTTTAGCTATTGTAGGACAAGTCAAGCAATCATCACACAATTCAAGCAAGCATGCAAAGAGTATATTGGCAGCGGAAAGTAAAGCATGCAACTTGCAAGAATGTAAAGGGAAGGGTTTGGAGAATTCAAACGCAATTGGAGACACGGATGTTTTTCCCGTGGTTCGGATAGGTGGTGCTATCCTACATCCACGTTGATGGAGACTTCAACCCACGAAGGGTAACGGTTGCGCGAGCCCACGGAGGGCTCCACCCACGAAGGGTAATGGTTGCGCGAGTCCACGGAGGGCTCCACCCACGAAGGGTCCATGAAGAAGCAACCACCCACGAAGGGTCCACGAAGAAGCAACCTTGTCTATCCCACCATGGCCATCGACCACGAAGGACTTGCCTCACTAGCGGTAGATCTTCACGAAGTAGGCGATCTCCTTGCCCTTACAAACTCCTTGGTTCAACTCCACAATCTTTTCGGAGGCTCCCAAGTGACACCTAGCCAATCTAGGAGACACCACTCTCCAAGAAGTAACAAATGGTGTGTTGATGATGAACTCCTTGCTCTTGTGCTTCAAATGATAGTCTCCCCAACACTCAACTCTCTCTCATAGGATTTGGATCTGGTGGAAAGAAGGTTTGAGTGGAAAGCAACTTGGGGAAGGCTAGAGATCAAGATTCATATGGTAGGAATGGAATATCTTGGTCTCAACACATGAGTAGGTGGTTCTCTCTCAGAACATATGAGTTGGAATTGTGTATGTGTTCTGATGGCTCTCTTTGCGAATGAAGAGGAGGTGGAGGGGTATATATAGCCTCCACACAAAATCCAACCGTTACACACAGTTTTCCAATCTCGGTGGGACCGAATCAACAACCTCGGTCGGACCGAAAAGGTAAACCTAGTGACCGTTAGAGATTTTCGGTGGGACTGACATGCAACTCGGTAGGACCGATATGGTTAGGGTTTGGGCATAACGTGATCTCAGTGAGACCGATTACACAAACTCGGTGAGACCGAGTTTGGTAATAAGCTAACCAGAGAGTTGGTCAGGCAAACTCGGTGGGACCGATTTGCTCTTTCGGTGAGACCGAAAAGTTACAAAAGGGAAACAGAGAGTTTACATTGCAATCTCGGTGGGACCGATTCGCTCTTTCGGTGAGACCGAAAAGTTACGAAAGGGAAACAGAGAGTTTGCAATCCCATCTCGGTGAGACCGAGATCCCTATCGGTAGAACCGAATTGCTAGGGTTTGGCAGTGGCTTATGACAAGTTAAACTCGGTGGCGCTGGATAGAAAGAATCGGTAGGACCGAGTTTGGCTTAGAGTTTAGGTCATATGTGGATATGGAAAAGTAGTTGAGGGTTTTGGAGCATATTACTAAGCACATGAAGCAAGAGGCTCATTAAGCAACACCTCATCCCTCCTTGATAGTATTGGCTTTTCCTAAAGACTCAATGTGATCTTGGATCACTAAAATATAAAATGAAGAGTCTTGAGCTTTTGAGCTTGAGCCAATCCTTTGTCCTTAGCATTTTGAGGGTTCCACTTTCACATCCATGCCATGCCAATCATTGAGCTTTCCTGAAATAGTCATCTTGGAATAGCATTAGCTCAATGAGCTACATGTTGTTATGAATTACCAAAACCACCTAGGGATAGTTGCACTTTCAATCTCCCCCTTTTTGGTAATTGATGACAACATATAGATCAAAGCTTTGACAAATGATAATAAGCATGAAATATATCGTCGCTTTGAGAAGTATGTGACAAGTAAGAGCTCCCCCTAAATTTGTGCATATTTAAAATTTGCTTTGGACTGCAAATGCACAAAGAGTTAGAGTCATGGGTTACTCTTCCATGTCACATACATCTTGGTGGAGCGCTTAAAATGATAAGAATGAAATACATGCACTCATCACCAAGAATAGTGAATGATCACATAAGATAGATAAGATGATAATATTAAGCAAACATTAAGTGTAGCTTATGATCAGACACATGATCATCAATGTCTCACGAGCAATGACATAGTATCTCACACAAAAGCAAACAAAGTTCGAAAAAACACCAAATAAAACAAGAGAGAATAAAAGCAACACTCTCTCTCGAAGCCTATGATCTATACATTTTCTCCCCCTTTGGCAACAAGTTACCAAAAAGTTCCTAGAAAATGCATAGTGCTAAGTCAACACTCAGGCTTGATCTTCAGGTGGTGGTGGAGTCCGGAGCACTCCAAGGACGAAGCCTTATGTAGACGTGGTCAGAGTCGAGGCTGAAGTGGACGCTGGAGCTGGTGGAACTGAGGCTGTAGCTGGTGCAGACGTGGTGGCTCTGGGGTCAGCAACTGGCACTGCAGATGACCTCAGACCTCGTGGCACTCTGGCAAAGGCATCAGTTGTAGTCTTGCCTCTCCTCTTCTGCATGTCATCCTGGAGCTGCTCCACTGCAGTCTGAATCTCTGTCACTTTGACATCCAAGTCATAGAACTTTTGTTCCATGACCCTCTCTAAGCTTGACTGGTTCTGAGTTAGGGTGGCTAGTCCTTGCTCAATCCGCAGGGTGGATGCAATCAAGTAACCAAGCTGCTCTTGTTTGGTTTTCAGGAAATATTCAGATGCCTCCTCTTGAGTAGGCATCTTGGCAGCTTTCTCCTTCCTCGCCTTCTCCTTCTTGGCTTGTGCTTGGGAAGATGATGGCTCATTCTCAGTCATGACCACTTGATTATCTTCAAAGTCTGGACGGATGGGCAGGTGTTCCTTGTCCAATAAGTATATGCCCGTGCCCATCTTAGAGTTGATGAGCTCCTGAATCTGTGGGGCATATCCACAGCTCCTCTTCTGGTCTGCTGCTATCCTCTTGATTGTTTCAATCATAAGGCTCATGACTTTGAATTTCTGTGGCACGTCAAAGATATGAAGCAAGTTGATCGCGTGGCCCCTGATCATCTTGTGATCTCCAGACTTGGGCAATAGGGTGTGCCTAAGAATCCAGTTGATGGTTGGCAGCCCTGACAGAAGATAGTGTACTGAGCCAAACTTGAACGTATCAAGTGCTTCATTTGGAATCTCCTTGTACATGTTTGACATTGAGTTGTGGTCCATCTTCTTCTTGGCATAAATGTCCAAGCCATCGTCATGCTCTTCTGGGGCATTAATCAGCTGATCCCATTCAGCAACTGTAGACTGGTACCTTGTACCCTCTGACATCCATACAATCCTGCCATCTGGATAGAAATGGGCTGTGGAGTAGAACTGCATGATGAGTTCCTCGTTCCAATTTGTGAGCTTCTGCCCAACAAAGTCCTCTACTCCACATGCCTTGAAGCTGTCCTGCACTCCAGGGTAGTACTCTTCGTTGTCCTTGATGTATTGCCAATCAACCCATCTCATATCACAGACAATAGGCTTCTTGTCTAGCAGCACTGTCCCATAAAAGTCTTGCTGCTCCTTGGTGTGAAACCTGTAGTCAACTGCAGTCCTTCTCCTTGAAGCATACGGGTCTGCTTCTCTCCACTTCCGGAGCCCTGAATCTCTCCTGAGTTTCATATCCTCGGCCACAGGATGAGCATCGTTGTGGTCTGGGATCTTGGGCTTGAGCTTTCTAAGAACATTCTCTTCTTCTTCTTCTGCAGCTTCAGGCACTGGGGCCTTGTTCTTCTCAGTAGTTGGGATGCTTCTTGTGTTCCTCTTTGGCTTTGGCTTTGGAGCTGGCTTGGCCTTGGAAGCAGCTGCCCCTGTTCTTATGGCATCAGCCATCAGCTTGGGTGCCTTAGGTGCTGGTGCAGCTACCTCTTCTTCTTCCTCCTCATCTTCCATGATGGAAGCCTTGCCAAGCACTCTGGCTATAGTTTTGTTCACCCTTTCTTTCCTCTTCTTGCCTTCAGCAGCAACTGGCTCAATGGGAGTGGGCTTCTCAGTTGAAGCTCTGGCCTTTGACATAGGCTGCCTGCCTACTGGCCTTTTCATCTTCATCCCTGGTTTTATGCCCTGTGCTGGCTCAACTCTCTTGGAAGTTGCTTCCTCTTCTGCCACATAATCCTCATCTTCTGAGTCTGAGGTTCTCTTCTTTCTCTGTCTTGTGGCAGCTTTAGGCAGATTGCTAGGGGTGCTCCTACTGCCACCATCTGAGGAACTTGAGGTACTAGTGCCCTCACTCATCTGCACTTGCTGCTCTGACAAGTTCTGGCTATCACTTTGGTCTGACATGATGCAAACTCTGACTGCTGACCCTGTGAATAGGTTATAGATGAGATAGAGTGGATAAGCATCACAAAATGCAAAGATTTTTGCAAAATAATAATTCAAAAACTTAGTTTTAGTTTCCCACTAAAAGCATCTCGGATCTACCGATTTCTAAACTCGGTGATACCGAAGCAGTTTTGGCACCTAAACTAGTGAACTCGGTCAGACCGAGTCATAGTTCGGTGGCACCGAGACTGCTAGGGTTTTACAGAGTTCCAAAATCGGTCACACCGATAAGTAATTCTCGGTCAGACCGAGTCTCACTTGTGCAATGGCATAAGCCAAATCGGTGGGACCGAGTTTTTCAACTCGGTGGGTCCGAGATGGTTTCGGCGGAAACCTAACCCTAAAATTTTCGAATTAAACCTAATCTACGAGTTCATTGACTGGATAGAAGTTTAACAAACGTGGCAAGAATCATGATGATCACAATGTGCTAAGAATCGGATTGGGGAATAGCATAAAGATCGAGTCCATACCCTAGTTCGGCGGAGACTCACTACGGCGGCAACGGCAGGGTTGAATTTCCGTTGACAGCGACGGAGACCAGCGACTGGAGGCGGCTGGCAGTGAGGAGACGATCCGGAGACCAAGTTGGCAGAGCAGGCTATCACGCGGGCGAAGGGGTTCGGAGAAATTTCCAAATTTTTGCCCGTGACTATATATAGCCCGACCCTGTCGGTGTGACCGAGTGGAACAACTCGGTGGCACCGAGATGCAAAACTGTATACAGTTGTTGCAACTCGGTGTGACCGAATGGTTCAAATCAGTTGCACCGAGATCGAAAACCTAGATCAACTTAATGATCTCGGTAGGACCGAAAGTAGGGTATCGGTCAGACCGAGAATCATAAAGAGGTTTTGGAAGTTTAAGTCTATGATGAATCGGGGACTCTGAGCGCTCCTCATACGGAGTGGTTCGAATCTGACTTGATCAAATTTTGTGATGTAGCATGAAGAGAGTTTGAGACGAGAAAAGCATAGATAGCTAGAGGAGGTTCTTAGGCATTCTTGTCCATCCACTTGGCAAAAGGAAATAAAACCAAACAATCAAAACAACAAGTGGATGTCCTCGAATGAGTAAAATATGCAACCAGCATGCTCACACAATAAGATGGCAAATGAAATATGTGACAAGGCATGCACAACCAATTCTAGCATCTATCAAGCAATTTGCGATGACAAGGTCATCTATATATGAGTATATTGACTTAGGAGTCAAGTGAGAACACTTGATCATAGGTCATACTCATCGTTTAAGCTCAAGTGGGGTTACCACTTTTACATAAAGCATTGTTGTGTTCACATCTTTAGAGTTTCTTTAGCTCAAGTCTTAGAGTAAAGCTCCCCCTAGATGTGATATCCCCCCTTAGAGGGATGAACTAACCTCGGGTTTTGTCGATGATGACTTCATGTAGATGTTGAAGATGTGGATGCTCAATGTTGATGTAGATCATTGGAGCTATCCATTTGAGTGAATTGCACTTTCAATACCTACATGGGTTAGTCCCACAAGGAACAAACAAGGATATCCATAGACATAGAGTGATGCACACACAAGATGATGTCCATGAAAACTTTTAGGTTACCTTGTCCCTTGTCTTACCAACAAGAGGGTTTGTGACTCCTTGAACTAGTGCAAGATGTGGAAGTTGATTGCACTTTTTCTTGCCAAAATGATAAGAGTGAAGTATGTTGGCGGAGTCACCCTCAAGAACTCTCTAGTTCTTCTTCTTTTGGATCCACACCATCTTGATGGGAATCCTTGGAGTTGTAGTCGTACTTGATGAAGTGGAACTTGAAGTAGTCTTGGGAATCCACTTGACTAAGGTCTTAGGAGCTTCTTCAAATGCATCAATTTCCTCTTGAAGCTTGTCCTTGCCTTTTTGCTTGTAGTCTTGTGGTGGAAGATCATCTTGAGCTTGTGTCCCCTTGAAAGAAGTATCATACTTCTCTTGTTGAGGAACAAACTTTGTCTTGGGGTATTGATCTTCTTCCCACTCAACTCCATTAGCATTGAACTTTCGTTCAAAACCAACACCTTGATTCTTCCGGTGCATTCCTTGCTTGCGCACAATTTCCTCGAATTGGTTACTCCCGGCAAGGCTTTTGTACACTCCTTTCTCTATAATTCCCTTCAATAAGCTATTTTCTTGCTCAAGTGTAACTTGGCTAAGAGAATCATTAGTGGAATCAAGAGAACTACTAGAAGCAACAATATTGGATTTAGCATGATCATTGTTACTGCTAGAGGAAGAATCTTTCTTGTTCTTGTTACTAGACTTGACTTGAGGCATGTAAGTGGATAAGAGTAAACGCTTGGCAATGTAAGAAGAACTTTTCTTGCGGAGATCATCATTGATTGCTTTTAAGAACTCATGCTCTTTCTCAAGATTGAGCTTTTCAAAGCGTAATTTCTCATGAGCTCTTAAAAGTTCTCGATGATCTTCGAAGATAGTTTCATGAGCTAACTTAAGAGTGTTTAGTTCTTTAGTTAGAGCCTCAATCTTCTCCTTATCATTGTCATTCGTTTTATCTTGATTAGCATGATTAATTGACGTTTCATCATAGTATTCATCACCAGAGTTGTCAACAAGCAAATCATCACCTAACAAGTCATCTTCATCACTATTGAAATCAACATACTCGGGGTGTGTTACCTTAGGACCTTTGGCCATGAAGCATCTTCCAATTCCTTCATTTGGTGAGTCAAATATGTCGTAGGAGTTGGTTGACACAAGTGCTAGACCGGCAACACCTTCATCTTGAGTATCTTCGGAGTCGGAATGATAACTTCTCTCGGAGTGGCTGTCGGAGTCGGAGCCGGATACCCATTCACCAACATGAGCTTGATGTCTTCGTTTTGTGTAGCTCCTTGATGATTTTTCCTTCCTTTCCGAATCCTTGCTTCTCCATGAGTATCTTCATTCATAACGATCATCTCTACTCCTTCTCTCTCTTGGTGGTGATTCTTTGCTTCTTCTTTTTGGAGAATCTTCTCTTCTCTTATAGGGAGCCGTACACTCATTGGAATAGTGTCCGGGTCTTCCACAACTGTAGCAGTTTCGCTCTTGACTAGAAGATCTTTTGTCATTGTAGGACCTTGACTTGAAGCTTCTATCTTTTCTTCTACTCTTGTAGAACTTGTTGAAGTTCTTCACCATTAAGCTCAATTCTTCATTGAAGTTTTGTTTCTCACTTGATGATGTAGGGGCTTCACATGAGGCTTTGTAGGCACCACTTGATTTGTTGTGAAGTTCCTCTTTATCCTTAAGTGACATCTCATGAGCAACAATTCTTCCAATCACCTCCGTTGGCTTGAGATCTTTGTAATTGGGCATCATTTGGATCAATGTGCACACGGTATCATATTTTCCATCCAAGGCTCTTCACTTCCTAAGCCGGCAATCTCATTTGTGATGAGAGCAAGCCTAGAGTACATTTCAGCGACACCTTCACCATCCTTCATTTTGAACTTGTCAAGTTGACTTTGAAGCACATCCAACTTGGATTCCTTGACGGAGTCGGTACCTTCGTGCATATCAATCAAAGTGTCCCAAATTTCCTTTGCATTCTCAAGACGGCTGATTTTGTTGAATTCTTCGAGGCACAATCTGTTGAAGAGAATATCACAAGCTTGAGCATTGTATTGCAACATCTTCAACTCATCCGCGGTAGCTTCACGGTTTGGTTCTTTCCCATTAAAGAAGTCACCTTGCAAACCAACACACACAATAGCCCAAATGGCGGGGTTATGTCCAAGAATATGCATTTTCATTTTATGCTTCCAACTAGCAAAATTAGTACCATCAAAGTAAGGACCTCTACGGTGATAATTTCCCTCGCTAGACGCCATACTCTCCTAGGTTGTGAAACCAAGGCTATGACCACCAAAAGCTATGGAGATCAAAGCAAATCGAGACCAAAGCTCTGATACCACTTGTAGGATCGAAAGTATGTCTAGAGGGGGGTGATTAGACTACTTGACCAAATAAAAACTTAACCTTTTCCCAATTTTAGTTCTTGGCAGATTTTAGCTATTGTAGGACAAGTCAAACAATCATCACACAATTCAAGCAAGCATGCAAAGAGTATATTGGCAGCGGAAAGTAAAGCATGCAACTTGCAAGAATGTAAAGGGAAGGGTTTGGAGAATTCAAACGCAATTGGAGACACGGATGTTTTTCCCGTGGTTCGGATAGGTGGTGCTATCCTACATCCACGTTGATGGAGACTTCAACCCACGAAGGGTAACGGTTGCGCGAGTCCACGGAGGGCTCCACCCACGAAGGGTAATGGTTGCGCGAGTCCACGGAGGGCTCCACCCACGAAGGGTCCACGAAGAAGCAACCTTGTCTATCCCACCATGGCCATCGCCCACGAAGGACTTGCCTCACTAGCGGTAGATCTTCACGAAGTAGGCGATCTCCTTGCCCTTACAAACTCCTTGGTTCAACTCCACAATCTTTTCGGAGGCTCCCAAGTGACACCTAGCCAATCTAGGAGACACCACTCTCCAAGAAGTAACAAATGGTGTGTTGATGATGAACTCCTTGCTCTTGTGCTTCAAATGATAGTCTCCCCAACACTCAACTCTCTCTCATAGGATTTGGATCTGGTGGAAAGAAGGTTTGAGTGGAAAGCAACTTGGGGAAGGCTAGAGATCAAGATTCATATGGTAGGAATGGAATATCTTGGTCTCAACACATGAGTAGGTGGTTCTCTCTCAGAACATATGAGTTGGAATTGTGTATGTGTTCTGATGGCTCTCTCCACGAATGAAGAGGAGGTGGAGGGGTATATATAGCCTCCACACAAAATCCAACCGTTACACACAGTTTTCCAATCTCGGTGGGACCGAATCAACAAACTCGGTCGGACCGAAAAGGTAAACCTAGTGACCGTTAGAGATTTTCGGTGGGACTGACATGCAACTCGGTAGGACCGATATGGTTAGGGTTTGGGCATAACGTAATCTCGGTGAGACCGATTACACAAACTCGGTGAGACCGAGTTTGGTAATAAGCTAACCAGAGAGTTGGTCAGGCAAACTCGGTGGGACCGATTTGCTCTTTCGGTGAGACCGAAAAGTTACAAAAAGGAAACAGAGAGTTTACATTGCAATCTCGGTGGGACCGATTCGCTCTTCGGTGAGACCGAAAAGTTAACGAAAGGGAAACAGAGAGTTTGCAATCCCATCTCGGTGAGACCGAGATCCCTATCGGTAGAACCGAATTGCTAGGGTTTGGCAGTGGCTTATGACAAGTGAAACTCGGTGGCGCTGGATAGAAAGAATCGATAGGACCGAGTTTGGCTTAGAGTTTAGGTCATATGTGGATATGGGAAAGTAGTTGAGGGTTTTGGAGCATATTACTAAGCACATGAAGCAAGAGGCTCATTAAGCAACACCTCATCCCTCCTTGATAGTATTGGCTTTTCCTAAAGACTCAATGTGATCTTGGATCACTAAAATATAAAATGAAGAGTCTTGAGCTTTTGAGCTTGAGCCAATCCTTTGTCCTTAGCATTTTGAGGGTTCCACTTTCACATCCATGCCATGCCAATCATTGAGCTTTCCTGAAATAGTCATCTTGGAATAGCATTAGCTCAATGAGCTATATGTTGTTATGAATTACCAAAACCACCTATGGATAGTTGCACTTTCTCCTTTGAAAGTCATTATATTAGAAGATGGTAACTGGGACAGCAAGTACAGGTCATCTTCAATAGAGGTGTCATGCATGGTACGTGTCTGCAACCAGCTGGCGAAACTCCTGGTTTGTTCACGTGTAATCCAGTCATCAGACCGCTCCGGGTGTTTGGAGCGTAGCAAATTCTTGTGTTCATCCATATACGGAGCCACCAAGGCGGAATTCTGTAGAACTGTGTAGTGTGCTTCAGTGAGAGAATGTCCGTCCATACATATTATTTGTTCCCCTCCTAGCGTGCCTTTTCCATCTAGTCTGCCCTTATGCCGCGATTCAGGAACACCAATCAGCTTAAGGTCGGGAATAAAGTCAATACAAAACTCAATGACCTCCTCATTTTCATGGCCCTTGGAGATGCTTCCTTCTGGCCTAGCACGGTTATGAACATATTTCTTTAAGACTCCCATGAACCTCTCAAAGGGGAACATATTGTGTAGAAATACAGGACCCAAAACGTTAATCTCTTCGCATAGGTGAACTAGGACGTGCATCATGATATTGAAGAAGGATGGTGGGAACACCAACTCGAAACTGACAAGACATTGCACCAAATCATTCTCTAACCTTGGTATGATTTCTGGATCGATTACCTTCTAAGAGATTGCATTGAGAAATGCACATAGCTTCACAATGGCTAATCGAACGTTTTCCGGTAGAAGCCCCCTCAATGCAACTAGAAGCAGTTGCGTCATAATCACGTGGCAGTCATGAGACTTTAGGTTCTGGAACTTTTTCTCTGCCATGTTTATTATTCCCTTTATATTCGACGAGAAGCCAGACGGTACCTTAATACTAAGCAGGCATTCAAAGAAGATTTCCTTCTCTTGTTTGGTAAGAGCGTAGCTTGCATGACCCTGATGTATGCCGTCTTTTCCGTGCATACGTTGCTGGTCCTCCCGTGCCTCAGGTGTATCTTTTGTCTTCCCGTACACGCCCAAGAAGCCAAGCAGGGTCACACAAAGATTCTTCGTCACGTGCATCACGTCGATTGCAGAGCGGACCTCTAGGTCTTTCCAATAGGGCAGGTCCCAAAATATAGATTTGTTCTTCCACATGGGTGCGCGTCCGTTAGCGTCATTCGGAACAGGTTGTCCACCAGGACCCTTTCCAAATACCACCTTCAAATCCTTGACCATATCATGTACATCAGCACCAGTACGGTGGCGAGGCTTCGTCCAGTGATCCGCCTCACCTTTGAAATGCTTGCCTTTCTTTCTTACGGGATGCCTGCTCGGAAGAAATCGATGATGTCCCAGGTACACATTCTTCTTACAATTAGCCAAATATATACTGTCGGTATCGTCCAAACAGTGCGTGCATGCGCGGTATCCCTTGTTTGTCTGTCCTGAAAGTTTACTGAGAGCAGGCCAATCATTGATGGTCACGAATAGCAACGCATTTAGGTCAAATTCTTCCCCCATGTGCTCATCCCACGCACATACACCTGTTCCATTCCACAGTTGTAAGAGTTCTTCAACTAATGGCCTTAGGTACACATCAATGTCGTTGTCGGGTTGCTTAGGGCCTTGGATGAGCACTGGCATCATAATGAACTTCCGCTTCATGCACAACCAAGGAGGAAGGTTATACAAACATAGAGTCACAGGCCAGGTGCTATGGTTGCTTCTCTGCTCCCCAAAAGGATTAATGCCATCTTCGTTTAGACCAAACCATACGTTCCTTGCGTCATCTGCAAACTCCTTCCTGTACTTTCTTTCGATTTTTCTCCACTGCGACCTGTCAGCGGGTACTCTCAACTTTCCGTCTTTCTTACGGTCTTCTCTGTGCCATCGCATCTCCTTGGCATGCTCTTTGTTTTGGAACAAATGTTTCAATCGTGGTATTATAGGAGCATACCACATCACCTTGGCAGGAATCTTCTTCCTGGGGCGCTCGCCCTCGACATCACCAGGGTCATCACGGCTGATCTTATAGCGCAATGCACCACATACCGGGCAAGTGTTCAAATCCTCGTACTCACCGCGGTAGAGAATGCAATCATTAGGGCATGCATGTATCTTCTGCATCTCTAACCCTAGAGGGCAGACAGCCTTCTTTGCTTCGTACGTACTCTCGGGCAATTCGTTGTCCTTTGGAAGCATATCCTTTATCATTACCAGCAACTTTCCAAATCCCTTGTCAGATACACCATTCTCTGCCTTTCATTGCAGCAATTCCAGTGTGGTGCCCAGCTTTTTCTTGTCACCTACGCAATTCAGGTACAATAATTTTTTGTGATCCTCTAACATGCGCTGCAACTTCTTCTTCTCCAAATCACTTGCACAGTTTCTCTTTACATCGGCAATGGCCCGACCTAGATCATCAACGGCCTCATCCGATGCCTCTTCTTCAGCTTCTTCCCGCATTGCCAGCTCAGCTTCTTCCCGCATTACCGGCTCAGCTTCTTCCCTCATTGTTGTATCATCGTATTCAGGGAACCCATGGCCAGGATAGCTGTCGTCGTCCTCTTCTTCTTCATTGTCTTCCATCATAACCCCTCTTTCTCCATGCTTGGTCCAAACATTATAGTGGGGCATGAAACCGGACTCAAACAGGTGGACGTGAATGGTTCTTGACGTAGAGTAATTGCGACCATTCTTACAGCCAGCACATGGACAATGCATAAAACCATCCGCTCGCTTGTTTGCCTCAGCCGCAAGCAGAAAAGTACACACGCCATTAATGAACTCGGGAGAGCATCGGTCATCATACATCCATTGCCGACTCATCTTCAATACACAGCACCGAAAACATCAAATTAATACGATACATAAAGTCCATACATAAAGATCATACAACACTTAAATGCAACAAACAAATAACTCTCTAGCTAAAGAATTTAAATGCAACAACAAATGCGATCAAGATCGCAACTAAGGTAACAATTGATCCAACAGCATAATGATACCAAGCCTCACTATGAATGGCATATTTTCTAATCTTTCTAATCTTCAAGCGCATTTTCTCCATCTTAATCTTGTGATCATCGACGACATCGGCAACATGCAACTCCAATTCCATATTCTCCCCCTCAATTCTTTTCAATTTTTCCTTCAAATCCTCATTTTCTCTTTCAACTAAATTTAACCTCTCGACAATAGGGTCGGTTGGAATTTCCGGTTCAACTACCTCCTACATAAAAATATCTATGTCAACTTGATGGGCATAATTTTTCATAAACACGAAATGCAATGAATAGTTTTAAAAGAGAATATACCACATCTGAATCATAACCCGGACGAGGGCCGACGGGGACGGATATCAAAACCATGGCACTATGTGTAACAAACAACGTATGGGTAAGATAATTATACGAGTAACTATATATCCAAATCACACAAACATCATTTTTTTATATAAAACTTCATGAACAAGAGGCTCACCACAAGGTGGTGCCGGCGATGGGACGTTGCGAGCGATCGACGGTGGTTACGACGGAGATTTAGAAGGTACTAAGTAAACCACACCTACATATGCAAAACTAAGTGTTATTTTTGACCTCAAATTGCATATAAATCAAATACTAGCACATATATATAATTCCTCCCAAATTACTAAACTCAAAAATCAATCACTATATAAAGCATTGCACGAGCTAATCTAGCAATGAGAGATGAAAGGAAAAAGTTGCTAACCTTTGTGATCATTTGAATGGATGGGGCCTTCAAATCTTGGGAAAAATGTGTGATGAGCTTGAGAGGAAGAGGGAAAAGAACAGAGAGGAGAGGGGAAAGGGGAAGAACAGAGCGAGCTCGGGTGAACGAAGGGTCTATGTAGGACGACCTTTAGTACCGGTTCGTGATACGACCCGGTACTAAAGGTGCTGGAGGGGCCCTAGACTGACAACATCCTGCCACCACTCACTTTAGTACCGGTTCGTGGCACGAACCGGTGCTAAAGGTTCGCCACGAACCTGTTGGAAATATGCCCTAGAGGCAATAATAAAAGCATTATTATTATATTTCTTTGTTCATGATAATTGTCTTTATTCATGCTATAACTGTATTATCCGGAAATCGTAATACACGTGTGAATACATAGACCATAATATGTCCCTAGTAAGCCTCTAGTTGACTAGCTCGTTGATCAACAGATAGTCATGGTTTCCTGGCTATGGACATTGGATGTCATTGATAACGGGATCACATCATTAGGAGAATGATGTGATGGACAAGACCCAATCCTAAGCATAGCACAAAGATCGTGTAGTTCGTTTGCTAGAGCTTTTCCAATGTCAAGTATCTTTTCCTTTGACCATGAGGTCGTGTAACTCCCGGATACCGTAGGAGTGCTTTGGGTGTATCAAACGTCACAACGTAACTGGGTGACTATAAAGGTGCATTACAGGTATCTCCGAAAGTGTCTGTTGGGTTGACACGGATCGAGACTGGGATTTGTCACTCCGGATAACGGAGAGGTATCACTGGGCCCACTCGGTAATGCATCATCATTTTGAGCTCAAGGTGACCAAGTGGTTGATCATGGGATCATGCATTACGGTACGAGTAAAGTGACTTGCCGGTAACAAGATTGAACAAGGTATTGGGATACCGACGATCGAGTCTCGGGCAAGTAACATACCGATTGACAAAGGGAATTGCATACGGGGTTGATTAATCCTCGACATCGTGGTTCATCCGATGAGATCATCGTGGAGCATGTGGGAGCCATCATGGGTATCCAGATCCCGCTGTTGGTTATTGACTGGAGAGTCGTCTCGGTCATGTCTGCTTGTCTCCCGAACCCGTAGGGTCTACACACTTAAGGTTCGGTGACGCTAGGGTTATGAAGATATGTATATGCAGTAATCCGAATGTTGTTCGGAGTCCCGGATAAGATCCCGGACGTCATGAGGAGTTCCGGAATGGTCCGGAGGTAAAGAATTATATATAGGAAGTGCTGTTTCGGGCATCGGGACAAGTTTCGGGGTTATCGGTATTGTACCGGGACCACCGGAGGGGTCCCGTGGGCCCACCGGGTGGGGCCACCTATCCCGGGGGGGGCACATGGGCTGTAGAGGGTGCGCCTTGGCCTATATGGGCCAAGGGCACCAGCCCTACTAGGCCCATGCGCCTAGGGTTTCCACCAAGGAGGAGTCCAAGTGGTGGAAGGCACCCCGAGGTGCCTTGGGGGGGAGGGAAACCCTCCCCTGGCCGCCGCACCTAGGAGATCAGATCTCCTAGGCTGCGCACCACCCCCCCTTGGCCCTCCTATATATAGTGGGGGAGAGGAGGGACTTGATACCTCAGCCTTTGGTGCTTCCTCTCTCCCCGTTACGTCTCTCTCTCGTAGTATAGGCGAAGCCCTGCTACTGTGACGCCCTGCATCCACCACCACGCCGTCGTGCTGCTGGATCTTCATCAACCTCTCTTCCCCCCTTGCTGGATCAAGAAAGGAGGAGACGTCATCCGTTCCGTACGTGTGTTGAACGCAGAGGCATCGTCCGTTCGGTGCTAAGATCTTCGGTGATTTGGATCACGTCGTGTTCGACTACATCATCCCCGTTCTTTGAACGCTTCCGCTCGCGATCTACAAGGTACGTAGATGCATCTAATCACTCGTTGCTAGATGAACTCCTAGATGGATCTTGGTGAAACCGTAGGAAAATTTTTGTTTTCTGCAACGTTCCCCAACAGAACCGGTACTAATGAGAGCGGCCCGGCTAGCCGTTGGAACCGGCACTAATGTACACATTAGTGCTGGCTCAAATTCGAACCGGCACTAATGTGCTTCACGTTTGACCCTTTTTCTACTAGTGGGCCACCCCTTGAGGCCCTTCTCTCCTTTCCTGTATGGCCCATTAAGGCCCACTACTTCCTTCGGCGAATTCCCGTAACTCTTCGATACTCCGAAAAATACCTGAATCACTCGGAACCTTTCCGACGTCCGAATATAGCCTTCCAATATATCGATCTTTACGTCTCAGCTATTTCGAGACTCCTCGTCATGTCTGTGATCTCATCTGGGACTATGAGAAACCATCGGTACATCAAATCGCATAACTCATGATACAAATCATCATCGAACGTTAAGCGTGCGGACCTTAGGGGTTCGAGAACTATGTAGACATGACCGAGACACATCTCCAGTCAATAACCAATAGCAGAACCTGGATACTCATATTGGCTCCTACATATTCTACGAAGATCTTTTTTGGTCAAACCGCATAACAACATATGTTGTTCCCTTTGTCATCGGTATGTTACTTACCCAAGATTTGATCGTCGATATCCTCATACCTAGTTCAATCTCGTTACCGGCAAGTCTCTTTACTCGTTCCATAATATATCATTATGCAACTAACTCATTAGTCACATTGCTTGCAAGGCTTATAGTGATGTGCATTACCGAGAGGGCCCAGAGATACCTCTCCGACAATCGGAGTGACAAATCCTAATCTCGATCTATGCCAACTCAACAAACACCATTGGAGACACATGTAGAGCATCTTTATAATCACCCACTTACGTTGTGATGTTTGATAGCACACTAAGTGTTCCTCCGGTATTCGGGAGTTGCATAATCTCATAGTCATAGGAACATGTATAAGTCATGAAGAAAGCAATAACAATAAACTAAACGATCATAGTGCTAAGCTAACGGATGGGTCTAGTCCATCACATCATTCTCTAATGATGTGATCCCGTTCATCAAATGAAAACACATGTCCATGGCTGGGAAACTTAACCATCTTTGATTAATGAGCTAGTCAAGTAGAGGCATACTAGGGACACTCTGTTTGTCTATGTATTCACACATGTACTAAGTTTCTGGTTAATACAATTCTAGCATGAATAATAAACAGTTATCATGATATAAGGAAATCAATAATAACTTTATTATTGCATCTATGGCATATTTCCTTTAGGTTTCGGGCTTGTCCAGACCCATGCTGCGAGACATGGTCGAGCAAGATGGGATTTGCCCCTCGGATCAGGAGAGATATAGTCTGGGGCCCTCGTGTGATCCGACCAAGATAAGCATGGACATGCAACTAGGAGTATGAGATACTCCGGTTGGTGGTCGGCATCACTGGAACGAGAAAGAGGTCGGGCTAGCATGATGACATACTCGCCTTCAGTTCGGCAACATATATCGTGTGGCAAAGGGAACGGAAGTGTGACATGTTGTCAAGGTTCGTCAAACGACTTTATGGACACATGGGAGTTGGCACGTTTTGCTAGGAGCCGCTACCAACTATCGACTCAGGTCGTGTCCATGTGTACGTATTTTTAGGCATTGTCCATGTGTACATGAACCTATAGGGTGGAACACTTAAGGGGCTGCAGCCCATTCAGATTGGATCCGAGTGGAAAATGGATGTAGACTCCTAGTGGGCTCAAATGTTGAGCCCACCTCGGAGGTCCATATAAAGGGGAGTGAGTGCACCACTTAGGGTGGATCTTTTTACTCCCTGGACAACCGCCGCCACTCCCACACACCATACTGTGCAACCGGACCAAGCGGTCCGCCGCCCGACGCTGCTCCCCATATCTGTGGATACCTTGGAGGCATCGCACTTGCGTTGCTTGGACGAACCATTCTAGGGACCCGTGAGGAGCCGTTCGCCAGAGATCACCGTTCGCGGGTCTTCGTTGTTCGCGGGGGATGGGCTACGTGGCAGATCGACGAGGAGTAGACGACTCCGGAGACACACTACCCCAACTCTACTTCCGCTCCACAACACTACGCGTCTAGTGGTAACGATCTGTGATCCATCTCCTGTAGCATGTTTCGCGTGTAGGACATATTAATTTGCAGTTGACACACCCTACAGTAGAACCCAGCTACTCTCACTATAACGTCGGTGAAGGTCCGTGGCGGTGGTGGTCGTGACAGAGCTAAGCCGGCAGTCAGATCAGTGTTGATGGTCGTGGACTTGGCGTCGTCTTATCTGTGGGCTTAGCTATGGCCATCGGCAGTCTTGGGTCATGCCCACTAGTCCATCGAGATTGGAAGGGACTTCAGGTGTTGGTGCTCCTACGGTGGTGGGGCTGACCCTGGCTCAGGGGCTGGTGTCGGGCTTCTCCAGTCATGGTCTGTGCATTGTGAGCGGGCGGTTGGCTATGTCTCATGGCTTGGATGCCAGGGCAGCGGCCCTGAAAGGCAGTCCACATGGTTGCCTCTCTGGCGGGCACCATGGTGGCGGTGGCGGTGGTGCCTCTTGGTCGTGTGGGTGGCGAGGGGCATAGCGAAGGGTGGCTCAGGCACGCTCTCTATCTCTGGCAGTGGAGGTGCCCTGATCCGGATCTGGGGTTCTGACCTTGTTGTGTTCCTCCTGAATACCTCATGGTGGCACACGGGAGCTACCAGGAGAAAGCTCTACGCTCTGGCGCCAATGACGGTGACGCTCGCGGGCGCCGCTCTCTTCTTGAAGACATTGTTGTGGTGCTCTCCTTGGTGTTCGGGTTCCGGGCGTAAACCTTTTGTCCATTGTGGACTCGACAAAGGCGATGCGTTGTGCCGGTTTCCCTCCTGAGGGCGTTGTTTGTGGGGTTTAGGTGTACTAGGGTGTGGCATGGTGTTGTACTCAGTTCCTCTTGTGTTATCTTTCGGTAGTGTAGTCGTTTGTGGTGTGCATGTGTCGTTTATCCTAGGATCGGCATTGTAAGAGAGCTACCTCTCCACCTTGTATCGTTCGGCCATGTACTTTGTTCGGTTGGTGCTTTATATATAAAGCGGGGCCAAAGTCTGTTTCGAGTCTCTCACTATGACCAGCCTAAGTATTGCACATCTAAACTCTCTGTCATTGATTTTGCATGGAGATTCATGCAACTATTTCTTTTTTCTTTCTCCTTTTCTTTTTATATTTGATTTGAGTCACTTAGACATCGCCCTAGACTGACCCTATCTATTTTGCATCTTCGACTAATCATGGTTCATGCTGAATGTGGATTGTGAAGGTTCTAAGTAATCTCTAGTCGAAGCCCAAAACTTCTTTAAACTAAAATTCCAAATTTTTGGAGGTTGCATTCTACCTGATCCTTAAAATTTAGCATCTACACACATGGAAAATCCGGACCCCTAAACATAAGCGGACGCGCCTGGGCACGACCCCACATATCATGGAACGGCCCTTGAAAAGTCATGCCGGACAGCCAAACTTCTTATATCTAAATTCTCAAATCAATGCACGTCGATCGTATAGCACAAATTCATCACAATTCAACAATGCAAAAAAGCAAATTAAATCATAATTCAACAACCCAGGTATGCCAAAATAAAATTCGATTTCCGGGCGATGGTTGGCCAACATGATGAATCACTCGCCAGCCACATCGGTGCCACGTGCTATGTTGCGGTCGCCGCTCTCGCCGCCTTGTACTCCCTACGTAGGTTGATCTTCTTCTTCTTCCCCTCAAGCCACTTCTTGCCTTCCGCATCCAAGAGGCTTGAGTCCGTCAACATTATCCTCGAATCCTCCATGTCGGATTTCGGGTTCCGGCAGACCCTTGAGGTTCGAACACTGGGGTGCGTGCGGAGATTTCGCCTTCTACCTACCTGCACCCCTCTGCCTCGCTAAGATCTAAGCTATGGAAAGAACAGCACAAGAGACACAGGGTTTATACTGGTTCGGGCCACTGTTGTGGTGTAATACCCTACTCCAGTGTGTGGTGTGGTGGATTGCCTCTTGGGCTGATGATGATGAGCAATACAAGGAAGAACAGCCTCGCGAGGGTCTGTTCTCGGCTGGGGGGATGAACTGCTAGGAGGAGTTCAGTCGCCCTTCTCTCTGTGTGTGTGTGATGCTACTCGATCCGATCCTAGCTAGTTTCTCTCTTGGCTTCTAGATTCTCCCTTCTTGATTGCCCCTCTACCCTGGGGGTGGCTAGTCCTATTTATAGGCAAAGGCCCTGGGCCTCTTCCCAAATATTGAGCGGGAAGGGCGCCAACAATTGGCCATTTTGAAGGGGAACATCTGGTACACTTATCCTGACTAAAGTTGGTCCTCGCCTGCCAAAGGCTTTGGTGGTGACGCTGGCTTGGGCTCCACAATGACTTCCTCCCTGTCGTTGGACTGGTCTTGGTCTCGTTGCACCGAAACGGGTGCCTTTGCTTGATGCTCTCGCCTGCTCTTGCTCCCTTTGCACCAAAGAGGAAAGGAGGACACTGCGCGGCTGGCGCCCGCCTGGCACCTTTGGTCGTCATGGCTTGCGTCACGGGCACCTCGTGAGGTACCCCGCCTTGATCTCTCCGCCTCCTCGCGAGCCAGCCTGATGAGGCCGTGCTTGAGGAAGCTCTGTGTCGTCCGCCCCGCGAGGCTTGGCCCCTCGCGAGGGTCTTGGGTCTGTGTTGATGAAGATGGGCCGCGCTGGGCCCCCTTTTGAGCCACGCCGCAGGCCGCAGGCAGGCAAGTCTGGGGACCCCCGTTCCCAAAACACCGACAGTAGCCCCCGGGCCCAAGGCGCGCCCGGACTTGGCCATGCAGGGAGGCGAAAGGGCAAGAGCGAAGCGCCGCGAGCCCTAACAGCCTGCGGCCTTGGGCGCCGTGTGGCGGTTGATTGGACGTGGGTGTCTCCACTTCCCCATGGCGCCTCAGCAACTGCATGGATTGGACAAGTCCCTGCATGCAAAGTGGGTCATGATTACCTGCGATCATGGAGGTCGTCGGTTGGCCTTCACCGGCCATAAGTACGGAACGGCGCGCGCCCTTCCAGTCCATCCCTTCTTGCTTCTCCTTCTTCCCGGTCCTTGCTCCGTCTTGCTGAGATGGCTCCGATCCACCGGTTCTCGGCGGCAGAGAAAGGAAAGGCTCCCCGAGAGGAACCAGACCCGCTCCCGCCGAAGAAATGGCTCGCCCTCCGCGGCCGGGACGAGGGGGCCCATCAGGTGGTGTCGAGGCCCTGGTGCGAGCGGCCACCGCCGGGGTTCCCGCTTCCCTTGTACGCCCACATCGAGGGCTCTGAAGGAGTCGATGTCGATCGCCACGGGCGGCGCCGCCATCGGCGCCGACGGGTCACGAAGGTGTGGGTCGTCCCCCCTGGGGTCCACACCAAGGGCTCCTCCCGAGAGTTCGTGCTCCACGCCGCCATGCCTCCTCAGTCTTGGATTCACCTTCCTCCCTTCTTCGCCTCCATCATCCCGCAGGGAGAACTCCTGGAGCTTTGGCTGCAGCGCGCCGGCTGCAGCACCCTCGCGACCAAGGCAGAGGTCGCGGTCGTTGCCCCGGGCGAGGTCTTCATGACTCGAGGCTGGAGCGAAATCGCCCGGGTTTGCAGGACAAGAGGCGCCTTCGCGATCCACTTGGAGTACGACGGTGCTTCGGTGATGTTCTTCAAGGTCTTCGATGCGAATGGGCGCCGGCTGGAGTGCTGCCCCGAGAGAGGTGGTCGGGACCCTGCTACGGCGAGGACTGGGCCCACCGACCGCTCCCTTGGCGGCTACTCAGGCGGCGGAGGGTCCAGCGACTCCGGCGAGCTCTTCGCGACTCCGGAGACGAGCGACGACGGCTACGAGCCCCCGAGCCGGCGCCGCTCCTGGAGCAGGGCGGGCTCATCAGGTCGTCACCGACTCTGATCTGGATGGGGTTGGTGCCGGTGCTTGACGGCCCGCTGTTGACGATGGCGTCTTTCGCAGGGGCGCGTGTAGTTAGCGTCCTTTTAGGATCTGTTCCCTGCAAGGAATCAAAGATGCGTCCCGTGGGGGCTTGTAAGGTGCCTGTGATCATGTTTGTTAATATAACCCTTGTCGTAGAATTGTGCGAGTTGCTCATTCCGTCTTAGCTCAGTTCTCCCTTTCGAACCTCACGAGGGCTTGGTGCTCTGCGCCGACAGGTCCCAGTCCCAAGGCGGCTTCAGCCGTCGCTGGTATGCCAGGTGACCCGGGGTCCGGTAAGAGCCCCTGAGTTGTGATGCTCAGGAGGTCCCCTTTGGAGCTCAAGCAGCCGTCGTTCGGTGAGAAAGGAGAGCGGCGTCGCTAACACGGGATTGCATTAGGTGCGGGGATGGTGCCACGGTAGCTGGTGCTTTCGGGTGGTGACTTATCTCGAGAATCAGGGACCGCTCTCTGGTGTGTCGCCGGGTCCGTGCATCGGCAGGCGTGAGGTTCCTCGGCGAGGTCCTCGCGTGTCCCTCCCCTCTCGCCTTTGCTCCCCTTCTGCTCTACGTCCTCGGGTCCCGGCCCTCGAGCGAGTCTCAGCCGTCGCTGGTATGCCAGGTCGCGATGCCGTGGACAAGGCCAGAGGGTGAGGGCTGGAGAGCCAGTAGGAGCCCTGAGTCACGATGCTCAGGCACCCCCCCTTTAACATGCAAGCGGTTCACGCGGATGAGAGTGAAGGAGACACCGCAAGGGCCTCGCCTGACGCAGCTCCTTTAGGAGATCCTGTAGACCCATCATAGAAAGAACGAGGGGTTGCCATGACAATTGACAGTTAGCCGTTGGTTGCTTCCGAGGGGCGATGAGGCACTGAAGGCTTGACGAGGTGGCGCCATGCGGGGCTGCCGCGGCCAGAGCTCAGCCATTCAGGTTTGTCAGCGTTGCAGGGACGGACCCATGCGCAAGCGTCGTGCCGTTTGGGAGCAGCTCCGTCAGTTGGCGTTAGTTGAGCGGGCAACTAGGTCAAACACATTAGCCGCGAAGGAGTGGATTCATTCAAATAGATGCTGGGAAGGCGGACATCATTGGGTCAGGCCCGAGCGACTTGGGGATGATGCAGCCCGTGGGGCGCCCCCAACAAGGTAAGCTAACAACATGAAATAAAAGGGATACATGCCGCAGGGACGGACCCACGCGGCCTGGGAATAATGCAGCCCTAGGGGGCGCTCCCAGCTGGAAATGAAACTTGAAAGATGTCACCTGATGATGCTGAGGACGAAGGAGTGTTGGCGTAGCAGACTCGGTGGGCCGCGGAAGCCGATCCTCACGAGCCCCCAGGCCCAGGGGCCTCGGGAGGCTCCGGAGGCGCTGGTGGCTCCTCGCGGACCATCTCCATCTCCGCCAGGGCTGCGGAGCGCCTGGCCTCTTGAGCCTCCATGATGCCCCTCATGAGGCGCTGGTACGTGGCAGCCGCGTTTGGCAAGCCGTAAGGCATGCGAACGTAGCTGTGGGGTGGACCTTCGCAGTGCCCCACCCGCGAGGGCCAGAGGCGCTCCAGAGAGGCGACTCGATTGAGCCCTGGTATGTCGATGCAGACGCGCAGCCCACCATCCTCGCCTGGATGGGGAGCCACAGCTGGTAGGCGGCGGCCGCCTTTCATGAATCTTGACTCCTGTAGCTCCTGAATGGCCTTACTGACGAACTCCTAAGGGTCTGGCTCTTCTTGCCTTACTCCTTCTTGAGGGAAACGTGCTTCGAAACACGCCTCCATGTGGTGCCCAAGCGCCTCCCTCGTGACCTTAGCCAGGTCGGTGGCCCTCCAGGGGAGAGCCCCCGAGCCTTGCCTGAGGAGGGCGTCGGGCGCGCTTTCCTATGCGATGGAAGGAGGTTCCCCATGGGCAGGCGCGGGCCCTGAGGGGCCGGGCCGGACGATGTCTTCTTATTCTTGGGGGCGGTCTCGGGAAGCCTCCTGCTTCCGCGATCCGGATCTTCCAGTGATGCGGCCTGAAAGGCTCGTTCCAGGGAACACACCGCGTCCTTCTCTTCACAGGGCACCGTGATGACTCCGCCACTTCCTGGCATCTTGAGGATGTTGTAGCCGTGGTGAGTTACGGCCATGAACTTGGCCAGCGCTGGGTACCCAAGGATGGCGTTGTATGGCAGGCAGATGTGAGCGACGTCGAAGTCGATGAGCTCGGTGCGGTAGTTGTCGCGTGCCCCGAAGGTGACAGGGAGGTGGACCTGCCCAATCAGGACCGTGGAGCCGTCGGTGACTCCGGAGAAAGGCTTGGTCGGCTGAAGCTGGTTGTAGGGCACTTGGAGATTGTTGAATGTTTCCATGGACAGGACGTTGAGCCCTGCCCTGCCATCGATGAGGGTCCTGGTGACCACCACGTTGCTGATGATTGGGGAACAAAGCATCGGCAGGACTCCGGCTGTGGCCGCACATTTGAGCTGATCTGCTGAGCTGAACGTGATGGCGCACGCCGACCACTTGAGAGGGCGCGTGGCTTCGAGCTTGGGGAGGATTGCATTCACTTCGCGGGCGAACTGCTTGAAGATGCGTTGAGAGGCTGGGGCTTGAGCCCCGCCCAGGATGCAAGCGATCGCGCGCGGCTCCTGGAAGCCCCCAGCCCCCTCATCCTGATGGCGGTCCTCGTTTCTCCTTGGCTGCGGCGGCAGCGGAGGGAGGCCTGCGTTGCCTTGCGGGCGATCCTCGCGAGGCTGATCCCTCCAGTCTCCCTCACGAGGCGGGTCTTGCCAGCGATCCTCGCGAGGTCGATCGCGCCACCCTTGGTGCGGGCAGCGGTCTTCCCAGCGTCCTGCGTTCCTTCCTCCTCCTCGACCGTAGCCCCGGTCACCATGGTCGGGGCGACGGCCGATCCTTCCTTCTCGCACGGCTCGGAGCTCTTGACATTCGTTGGTGTTGTGGGTGTGGAGGTCGTGGTACACACAGTACCGACTGCCCTTGGAAGATTCGGGCTGACCTCTGCCCCGCTTGGTGTCTGGTTCTGCCGCGAGCACGGCAGCCCCCTTGCGCTTCACATCCTTGGCCTTGGGCTTCTTCTCTTCTGGGTCCGCGGCAGGCAGCTCGAGGAGGGAGAGACGCCCTTCCTCAGCCCTGGCGCACTTGGTTGCCAAGTTGAACAACTCCAAGGAAGTGCACAGGTCTTCATGCATCACCAGCTCCTCCTTCATCTTGACATCGCGCATGCCGTCGGAGAAGGCTGAGATGATGGCCTCCTCGGTCACCTTGGGAATCTTGAGGCGTGCGTTGTTGAAGCGCTGGATGTACTTTTGCAGGGTCTCTCCGGTTTGTTGCTTGATGCGGCGCATGTCGCTCACGGCGGGTGGCCGGTCGCGAGTACCTTGGAAGTTGGCGATGAAGCGGGTGCGCATCTCGTCCCAGGAGGAGATCGTGCCTGGAGTCAGGTTCAGGAGCCAGGTGCGGGCCCCGTCCTTGAGCGCCATGGGAAACCAGTTCGCCATGACCTTCTCGTCTCCGTTGGCAGCTTCGATGCCCAACTCATAGAGCTGGAGGAACTCCGCAGGGTCGGCCGTGCCGTCGTAACGAGGAGGCAGGTCTGGCTTGAACTTGCCGGGCCACGCGACGCTGCGTAGCTCGGTGGTGAAGGCACGGCAGCCTACTGTGGCCACGGGAGGCCTTGGGTGACGGAGAGCTTGGTCTTGCATGTCCCCACGCGCTGCAGCTGGGAGCAGCGCGGGGTCTTGACGTGCGGGAGCAGGAGTATGGTCGCGACGTGCTGGAGCAGGAAGCGCCCGGGCAGCTTCTTGTGGGGAGGGACTTCTTGGCAGCTCTGCTCTTGCCGCGCTGGCACCTGACGGAGTGGGTTCCGCCCAGGGGCCACACGCCTTGGAGCCATGGCACCTTCTTGAGGAGGAGGCGGCTGGGGCGCCCCCGGAGCTTCGTCGCTCGCGCGGGGCGGGGTGCAGTGCAGCGGAATGGACGGCGCGGACGAGCTCGGCGATGCGGTCGAGCCATTCTTCATAGACGTCGTCGATGGGACGGTAGCGCAGGAGCTCGTTTACCGCGATGAGCGCAGCTCGAGCCTCCATGGGTGCGCGGAGCGCGCGGGACGAAGAACCAGCTGGGGTGAGCGAGGGAGTAGCAGTGCGGCTGTCTTGCCACACGGACGGATGCTGAGACGACGCTTGCTGCTCGTTCCCTGCCGGGCCGGTGGCGGCGTTGACGGCAGGTGACGGGGAACGGCGAGGACGCCCGCCGACTGGAGCCGTCTGGGCGACGCAGGAAGCGAGAGCGGCTCGGCGCTCGGCGCGGGCCCGACGAGCGTCAGACATGGACGCGATGGTCGGAGGAGAACGGGGTGGTGGAAGACGAATTCCGGCGCACCCCTACCTGGCGCACCAAATGTCGGATTTCGGGTTCCGGCAGACCCTTGAGGTTCGAACACTGGGGTGCGCGCGGAGATTTCGCCTTCTACCTACCTGCACCCCTCCGCCTCGCTAAGATCTAAGCTATGGAAAGAACTGCACAAGAGACACAGGGTTTATACTGGTTCGGGCCACCGTTGTGGTGTAATACCCTACTCCAGTGTGTGGTGTGGTGGATTGCCTCTTGGGCTGATGATGATGAGCAATACAAGGAAGAACAGCCTCGCGAGGGTCTGTTCTTGACTGGGGGGATGAACTGCTAGGAGGAGTTCAGTCGCCCTTCTCTCTCTGTGTGTGTGATGCTACTCGATCCGATCCTAGCTAGTTTCTCTCATGGCTTCTAGATTCTCCCTTCTTGATTGCCCCTCTACGCTGGGGTGGCTAGTCCTATTTATAGGCAAAGGCCCTGAGCCTCTTCCCAAATATTGAGCGGGAAGGGCGCCAACAATTGGCCATTTTGAAGGGGAACATCTGGTACACTTATCCTAACTAAAGTTGGTCCTCGCCTGCCAAAGGCTCTGGTGGTGACGCTGGCTTGGGCTCCACCATGACTTCCTCCCTGCCATTGGACTGGTCTTGGTCTCGTTGCACCGAAACGGGTGCCTTTGCTTGATGCTCTCGCCTGCGCTTGCTCCCTTTGCACCAAAGAGGAAAGGAGGACACTGCGCGGCTGGCGCCCGCCTGGCGCCTTTTATCGTCATGGCTTGCGTCACGGGCACCTCGTGAGGTACCCTGCCTTGATCTCTCCGCCTCCTCGCGAGCCAGCCTGATGAGGCCGTGCCCGAGGAAGCTCCGTGTCGTCCGCCCCGCGAGGCTTGGCCCCTCGCGAGGGTCTTGGGTCTGTGTTGATGAAGATGGGCCGCGCTGGGGCCCCTTTTGAGCCACGCCGCAGGCAGGCAAGTCTGGTGACCCCCGTTCCGAGAACGCTGACACTCCATGTCTCAAGCAGGTTGCGACCTCTCCTTCTCAAGCTCTATTGATCCAAAAGTTCAGGTCTTCTCGAGCTTCCACTTGGCACACTCTTTTTTCTTCTCCAACTCTATCTTTTCCCTCTCAATTTGCAACTTCGTGTTCAATCTCTTCTGGTCTCAATCCATTCTCTTTTTGTGCATCCAACACGAGCTTGTATATCTTCTCTTTCTTGTCCTACCTTGTGGAAAAATTGCCCGTGATCGTCGTGGCGTGACGGGCGGCCCTCCTGTTCGCCCATTTGTTCCCATCACTTGCCAGATATTAATTGGCATGATGGCTCGTCCATTCTCCCCGACAACTTCTTCTTTCTCATTCAATCCAATGGATTGTTGAGGGCTTGAGACATCATTGTTCTTCAAGAAAGCTCTTCTGCCGGTCTTGAGGTCTTACACAAGTTGTATCAACTCCAGTTTACCATTCAATTTCATCCAACAATGGCTAAAACTAGTGGCTTCTTCTCATTTTGTTGGTACAAAATGGTCACCAACACCATCTATCAAACAATAAGTAATTATGAGAATACAACAAAAAGAACTAGCAATACAAATGATGACAAACGAAGCAATCCAACTTACATGACTTGCGACTCCAATCTTACTTTGCTTCCGGCCAAACATGAAAGCATAATGGCCGACAAAGTTGTTCACGTTGTCTTAAATGATGGACCATCTATGTTAGAGATGCCACATTGCAGGTCACCCTCGGCCATGTATTATTCACTATTGAGAAATCATCATTTCATCATTTTTGCATGACTCACATGTTTACTTTCATCACCAAACTTTACACATGTGTAATATCCATCCATATGATCATGAAGAATTCTTTTCAGGATTTTTAAAAATTTTAAATGTTATTCTTAAACTATTTAAAATAAAGTGCTCCAATACACCCATGTTCCCAAAATCCACCCCCCCCCCCCTATGTCTCTGTTTACATGGCACACATATTTTAAGGTTTTATGTTTGACCATCAATTTAATAAAAAGTGCATGCGTCACAAAAATTACAGTGATAAACTGTTTTTGGTGCAAAATCGAATGACAGCCTTTCCTTTTGATCCTGTCTATAGTGTAAATCTTTTTTCCATTTGACTAAAACTTTTGGCACTACCCATTAGATAACTCCTTCACTGGTGCATGCTAATTTGCATTGATTTTCATACATGGTAAAAGGTCCCAGTTTCTTGTGATAAAAGGCACTAGCCATATTACCTTGAGAACTAGAGCTCTGTCTGCTTATTACACTCGTTACACTCAACCTACACGAATAACAAACGTTGGTACACAAGACAGTTTGTTTAACTTCTTCCACAGCGTTACAACACACACGGCATATATGTATAGACAGATACGACTTGCAGCAGCGGCAAGAACAGCGACAGACAACAACAGCGCCGCAGCGTCCTGCGACCTTGCGTTTTATTACTGCAAAATTGATCTCCACTGCATTAACGATAGCTGCGGTAGACAGGGGTGTACATGCAGCTCTCCGCATATTTCTCCAGATCTCTCGGCCGCGGCAGGCGAGTCGCCAAGCCTGCAGAAAAAAGTTTGAGCAATGTCAAGCACAGGTATTCCACGAGGCCTGAAGGGTATTCCACGAGGCCTGACGGGTATTCCATGAGGCCTGAAGGGGGCAAGGGTGTCGGAAAATGTACCGAGTTCGTAGGCTTTTGCAGCCACGCTAGCAGCAATGAGGGCAGATATCTTTCTGATGTTGGTGAAGGGTGGAAAGATGGATCCCTTGTCAAAGTTCTCCTGAGTGGCCTGTGCAGCTAGTGTTTCCGCTGTTTTGAACACATGAAACATTGATAAGCATTCCATAATATGGTTAATATTTTTTAGGAAATGCTTGGCATACTGGCAGGCAATCATGGATAACATGTTCGTGAGAGGCACTTACAGGCAGCAAGAAGCATGTCCTCATGCACGCGGATTGCTCCAGAAATCACAACGCCAAGGCCAAATCCAGGGAAAATGTAAGCATTGTTTGCCTGTTGTGCATAGTCCAGACAATCAGGTATGAAGAACTTTATGTTGACTAAGCAGGACTTCATATCAGCAAGATTGCCCCCCATTGGAAAAGATTAAAAGAAAAATACCTGGCCAGGCACACGAATCTTTCCATCATACTCCACAGGGTCAAACGGACTTCCGCTGGCAAACACTGCACGACCCTGCAAATATGCAGATGCATTTGCATGTTTTAGTGAACCCTTTTTGTGCCAATTATGATGCACTAGCTATGAAGATATACAAGCGTAAGAAAGCAAACACGGAATGTCTTTCATTAAGCTTTGTTGCATTTCATGGATAGCACAATAATTAAATGAGTAACATCAAATGTTTTGACTTCAACAAATTTGCAGCCAGCTCTGTGTGTATGTTGGCAAACTAACCTGGGTCCATTTGTATGCTTCTTCAGCAGTACATTCAGAGTGCGACGTTGGATTTGACAATGAGAAGATGACAGGTCTCTGCATTTACAATTTTAGATATCAGAAGTTATTCAACTGTCTCACTGATCCCAGAAAGTTACAACTTGAACAACAACAATGTTAAAATTTCAAATTACCTCGTTGAAAGAAGCCATAGCTTCAATAACTTCTTTAGTGAAAGCCCTGCCTACTCCAGATGTTCCGATCAGCACCGTAGGTCTGATGGACTACAGAGATAATAAAAGAACTTTAAGAGATACAATAAAATATAACCTTAACAGAACAATTTCCAGTGAAAGCATCAGTACTAATTGAATTGAATTCTTAAATGCACATAAAGAATGACTACCTTGATGGCATCTAACAAGGTTGTCACAGGTTCGCGCTCATGTGCCCAAGATGTCTTGAATGGTTGAAGGGAGTTTTTTCTGGAACTAACGATCAAACCCTACATATATAATAGAATAAAATTGTGTCAGTCTGTCAGCTGCAGTGTTCAAAATCAATATCGTACATTCTTTGCCTCCATACCTTCGAATCCACCAGAAAAACCTTCTTGCGGCACTCTTCAATTGGAGCATTTGTCTATAAATTAATCAAAACCAGCAGGACTTAGCTGTAGCATTGATATTAAAACTATATACGCCACATTGACATTTTGAAAGCCTGAGCCAGTTACCTGTTTTGAAATCTCAAGAGCAATGAGTTCTGCAATACCAGTTCCAGCCTGCAGTAAAATGCACCGTCAGATGTGTTCCAGATAATGCATTATAATTTAACAGTTCAGCAAAAATTACACCGTGAGGAGTTTTGACTAACCTCGCCAGCACCAAGGAACAAATAGGTGTGCTCTGCTAGGGTTCCACCCACAACCTTCAGTGAAGATAACAGACCTGCAAGGACCACAGATGCTGTTCCCTGCAATCAACACATTTTATATCAGCACGGAAGGCAACAAACTGAAATATATAGCGAATTAGAGATACTGAAGAACAGGACAAGGGTAGCACGTGATAAAACTGAAACAAGTAGTTCACCAACCTGGATATCATCATTGAAAACAAGATGACTCTTGCTATATTTCGCAAGCAAATCAAACGCATTGTGATTGGCAAAGTCTTCAAACTGGCACAAAGGAAATCCAGTATTATTGTGATAATAAGTCAAAATGATCACCATATAAACATGCAATTTACTAGGTGTCTGAACTGACCTGGATGAGAACTTTTTCACCATATATTTGTTTAACAGCATCCATGAACTCTTCCATGAGCTCATGATACTCCTGCCATCAAGGACAATGCACATATCAGATTTTAAATGCTTGCTATATTGATAACGTCTTAGTTCCTCCAAGCAAAGTTTGTACATATGCATACCTCTCCAGTAGCACGTCTTTGCCGAAGCCCGATGTAGAACTCGTCGTTAAGCAATTGCTCATTGTTAGTACCAACATCAATTGTAATAGGCAAGCACTGCAAAGTAAACATTAAAAAGATTGACGTTATTTGGTTGTTTTTGCAGCTTGTTGATAACAAATATACTGGGATCATTAAAGAAGACTACAACAAATGCAAATGCTTACAGCTGACGGGCGAACTCCTCCAAGGGCAGTGTACAGAGAAAGTTTGCCAACAGGAATTCCCATTCCCTGTAGGACATCATTTCAACAATATATAAGCACAGTTCCTGAAGTAAGAAGCTAATTAGACAAGCATACCTGACAACCCAAATCTCCAAGCCCCAAAATGCGCTCACCATCAGTGACTACAATCACTTGAATGTTCCTCTCAGGCCAGTTCCTTAGCACATCAATGACCTTCCCCCTACAATACACCTCCAATCAGTCCCAATGATAAACACAATACATAATTCTTGCAAGTTTGATAAAAAAAAAAAGCTGGGCAAACATACTTGTCTCTCAAGCTGACATACAGACCCTGTGGGCGCCTAAATATGCTCCCATACTTCTGGCAGGCCTCACCTACAGTTGGTGTATAAACCACAGGGAGCAGCTCCTCCACGTTATCAATTAGAAGCTTGTAGAAAAGCCTCTCATTTCTCTCCTGAAATCACACAACATCGTGCAAATTTTTTCAATCAATAAATCATTTTAACTGCAACAAATTGACTACATAGGTGCAGTGTGGGTTTTATCAGATCTTCAACAAGGAAATCGCTGCATTACATAGCTAATCTTCTTACAAGAACGAATCTATAGTTCATAGAATCAACATGACTAATTGTGCTACCTGAAGGTCCATCATGGCCACATAGCGCTGCAACGGGACCTTGTACTGGCGAAGGTTATGCATGATCTTCTTCACCTGCATACACATTAAGAAAACCTTAGGAAAAAGAAGACCAGAATGATTTACAGCTTATTTTGGCTAGTGATGGTTCCACATACTTGGAGATCCTGGGAGACAACTCCTGGAGGAAGAAGGCCACGCAAGTAGTGCGCGTCCCGCTCCCTCTCGGTAAAGGCCAGTCCCTTGTTGTGATGCGGATCTCTCAGAAGTGTGTAACCACTGGAACAAAAAAGTTTATTAGCATTCGATTTAACATAGTGACCAAAATATATTCAGTTCACTGCACCGAATCATGGCCGTTCATTGACATTAAGCAATCTTAGAAGTTACAACTTACAACCAAGTAACATTTTACGGCAGTAAAGTTTTATCAAATTCTCGTGGTCAATTGGGTACTTGACTTTCCTTGCTGAAGTTACCGTTCTCTGATTGCTTTTAGCTAACTATAACAAAATTACATGCTATCGTTTACCATACAGTAGTCAGTTTAGTATCAATTTGCAGTCAAATTTCGCTGTCGGGGGCAGTGGAGAAAACAAGACACACAAATATTGTTGTAGGCCAGATTATCTTATTTGGTCCACTGCATGGTCGTTCATTGACATGAAACAATCTTCCAAACCAAATCAAAAAATTACGGCAGTAAAGTTTTTCTAAAATCACCATGGCCAATTGGGTACTTGACTTTCCTTGCTCAAGGTACCGTTCACTGATTGCTTTTAGTTGACTATAACAAAATTATATGCTACGGAGTAAAGTTTACCATACGGCTGTCGATTCAGTATCAATTTGCAGTCAAATTTCGCTGTCAGGGGCAGTGGAGAAAACAAGACACACAAATATTGTTGTGGGCCAGATTATCTTTTTTGCCAGATTAGAATATATTCCACCCACAAGAAAGCAAAAAATAGAAGAAACCAAACCAAAACAAAACAGCCAATTCGTTGTTTTGCTCAACTACTAACAACCTACCCAAAATCCGCCCAGCGGTAACCCAGATCCGCTTTAAACTATAACAAATTTCTCTCACTAGAGTGAAACTGGAATTGTAAAAGTAATATTACTTGAAATTTTAACGCGACCAGCTGGGCGACTCCAACAATACCGGGTGACCCATACTGGGTGCGAGGAAACAACAAAAGTCAGCTCAACTGGGCTGCACCAGCAGGAGAAAGGGACAGTTACTTTTCCGCTGCCGAGCGCCCCACACACGGAAATCTACTGCCCGTTTCAGATTTGTTTCGGGTGATGCAAGCAAACGAGACACGCATACTGACTTCTAGGCACGTCAAAGTTCTGAAATGGACTAAAATATTGGTAGTATAAGCTTAGGCAAGGCAACACGCGGAGGAAACCGTGAACTAGCGAACCCAAATGGATCGATCCCCCGCCCGGATCGACCCATCGAAACGTCCGCCTCACCCAGATCCAGCGATCCGATCCGATCCGCGCCGCTCACCTCGCGACGGAGAAGGCCCATGGCGTGACGGGCAGCTCCTCCGTGGCCCTGTCCTCGCCGTACTTGTCCTCCACGCCGCCTCCCGCCGCCGCCACCTCCTTCTCGGCGGCCACCTCCTTCTCGGCCTCCGCGGTCTCGGCGGCCGACTCCATCGCCACCGCCTCGACCCTCTTGGGCTGCGCCGCGCGGACCGTCACCGCCGCGGCCCTCCTCCGCACCTCCAAGCAGCTCGTGCATCCGTCGCCGCGGCCCCCCGCGCCACCTCCGCGCTTCCACTGCAGCGTCAGGCAAAACACAAACAAACGAAGCTTACTTCCTCGTACAAACGTCAGGAGCACCGTAAACACAGCGCAATCACGCGACTCGAAGCGGAAGCGAGCGGCGAGGCGGGAGGCGCCGGAGCGGGAGCGGGACGGGCGAGCGAGAGCGCGGGGACGGCCGTACCAGGGAGGCGGCGGGGGACGCGGCGGCGGCGGTGCGCGCGGACAGCATGGCTGCGAGTTCCGCGGGGAGCTCCAACGCGCGGTCGGGGTGGGTGGGTGAGTCGAGTCGGTTGCGCGCTTGCGTCCTCGGCCCGGAGCCCCTGCGCGCGAGGGAGCGTGGAGGAGGCTGGGGGGAGGTGGGAATGGGACGGGGACGAGAGGGAGGTGGAGGAGGCGGGGGGGCTATAAAAGGGGGCGACGGGCCGAGGGCGCTTTGTATTTGGGGCCGGTGGGCGGGCGGCACGCACCTGCGACGGCGGCGGAAAATACTTTAATTCGCCGCGGTGATTTTCGCACGCCGCTTCGATCTGCCTCCCGTCTTACAGTGGTCGATGGATGGTGACCAGCCGGCGACGTACGGGGGTACCTTTTCCAGCCAGAAATGTAACGAGAAATTTCATTAAAATGACGTATAATTGGTTGGCTTTCCGGAAATGACGTGCTACGTTCCAGTGGCGGAAACTGTCACATTCATGTTAAACTAGAGCTAACACAGATGTGTCATTTTGTCCAATTTTTCACATGAGTACACTCTAATGCCTCTGTCCTGATTTTTTATGACGGAGTATAATTGTTTATGACCTGCATAAACAGTTTGTTAGGCAGATGTATGATTAATCTTTGACCTCAAATATGATGGGGGCTAGTACATGTAAAAGTATACAAACTGAGCATGCAACAAATGTATTATTTTATTTGTTTACAAAAAATATTTAAATTGACTATAATAAAAAAAGTTCTAGCAAAAATGTGATGAGAAATTTGATAAAATTGACACATGCTCCGTATTTGTTTGGCTTCATGAAAACGATACACCATTTGTGTCACTTACATATATGGACATGGTCCTTGTGCCAATGACATAAAGTGTGAGCGAAGTGTGTCGTTTTGTCCAATATTTTACTTGATTATACCTCACTAGTACACGTAAAAGTATCTAAATTGAGCATATGCAACAATACTATTATTTTTATTTATTTACAAAAAATGTGTTATGTTTATTTTACTACTATTAGCTAGCATAAAGTGATAAATTGTATATTCGAAATACATTTTTTTGTTAACAAGCATGATCAACTATATATACTTATAAAAGCACGAGTTTGATGAATTCAAATGATCTCACTCATTCGACCACCTATATCCAACGATCCATGTTGCTCCAATGATGTATCGAGTTCGTCACCCCCAATGTGGGTATGTTAATTGCAATTGTATGGAAACAAAATTAATTGCATTGATGGTAGTTAATATTGAAATCACATTATTTTCAATTATTTAGAAAAAATAGTAATTGTATTAATGGTAATCAATATTGGAAATAGCACTAGTTGTTGCATTGAGGCCTCAATGCACAGGTGTTTACTCCCTCCGTCCGCGAATAAGTGTACATTTAGCTTTTGTTTTAAGTCAAAGATTTAAAACTTTGACCACTTTCTAGGAAAAAGTAAAAGCATTGATGACACCAAATTAGTATCACTAGATTCATCTTGAAATGTACTCTGATAATATATCAATTTGATGTCATATATGTTACTACTATTTTTTAGAAAATTGGTCAAAATTTTAAAACTTTAACTTAGAACAAAAGCTAGATGTACATTCGCGTACGAAGGAAGTAGACAGGAGTTCAAGTGCATTAAAGAGTTTAGCAACTAAAGTCTCCAATACATATGTGCTTAGCTTGTTGTTGCTAACTTCATATTTAATTATTTAGCAACTAATGTACTATTTGACTATAGTCATAAACGTGTGAGTTTGATGAATCCAAAAAACTCACTCGTTCAACCACCTATGTCCTCTTGGGCTACACGGCGTGCAAGTATTGCCAATGAAAATTTAATCCTGTCGCGCATACAACCAAGGAGCATGCTTAGGAGATAGATTACGATATTACCACTAGACTCGTAGTCCCTTGCAGCGGAAAGAAGAGTCGCAACAGCGCATGACCAAGGTCATCTCCTCCTCATCGATCTCCCTCGAGCAGCCGGATGTCAGATCCCTCGAAGAGGCTCGTCCGAGCATCACTAGCACACTACCTCTATTGGTATCCACGGGTGCAAGAGGAACACCGTGTGGCAGACTGCTATGTTTGATTGCTTAGCTGGGGTTCCGAGTAGAGGTGACTAGTTGCAACACATGCAAATCCCTAATGACGGCACTGAAGCGATCAATCGAAAAGGTTTGCCGCACCTCTACTATATATAGGCATCCACCGCAGGCTCATCACATGGGCCCCGCATGGATCCAAAAGCCCAAAGTCTGCTCGGCTCGTATCCAAGTCCTGGTTGGATCTCATCCGGCAAGCGAAGTCGGATCCGGCCTCACAGGTATCTTTCCCTTAAGCGTGTGTCCCCTTAGTTTCCCGTCCACACGCGAGTCGAATCGCATCTGGCTCGGCCAGTCAGTGATGGCTTCTAGCAAAGTGTGCCGATTCCAAGTGTGTGATGAAGCCGGCTGGACAAACTTGTACAACACATATTGCTTTCGTTCTTTTTGCCTCACGGTATATGTTGCTAGGCTCAAGGTGAGTAGGTCATTCTTATATCAGCCCGACCTCTTTCTCGTTCCAGTGATGCCGACCATAAAACTGGATTATCCCAGAATCCTCATCACAAGGTTATACTTATCCAAATCAAATCACACGAGGGGATCAGCGTATATATCTCTAGTCAGAGGGGCAAATCCCATCTTGCTCGACCATGTCTGACGACATGTATGTAGGCAAGCCTGAAATCAACCTTTATAACTACTTGCTCACAGACTAGCCTTTGGTCAGCCCAAAGTAGGTCGGTCACCATCTTCAATCCATGTGTCGACCTTAGGTCTATGACTCAGAACACATGTCGTACTAGAGACTAACACATGACCACATCTCGTTGCATCTCTAATTGGGTTTGTACGACTCAGACCTTATCTGGACCCGGATCCAACTCTTGAATCCAATGCTACATGGCTAGTAAGACCAAGCCATCCATCAAGTCATGTGTTAGTCTAGTTGGCGGCGAGTTCTCACAGTCCTTTTGACTAGGGACCATTTAGGACAATCATCATATGATGTATGGTCTCACAAATAAGTCACGTACTTGTTGATATACATCATTGATAATGTACAAGGACTATCCTTAATCCATAAACACATTGAGAAATATCATCATGCAAGATTGCCTCTAAGGCATATCTCCAACATATCCAACGACACATATTGCTCCAACGATTTATCTAGTTCATCGTTTTCAATCTAGAAACGTTAATTGCAATTGTCTCGAAACAACATTAATTGCATTAATGGTAGTTAATCTTGAAATTACATTAACTGCATTGTTTATAATTATGTAGGAATAACATAAATTGTATTGATGTTAATCAATATTGGAAATAACACTAGTTGTCACACTAAGGCCTCAATGCTCAGGTGCTTAGATTGGGTGTTAAGTGCATTATAGAGTTGAACAACCAAAGTCCTCAATAGATATTGATATATCTCTGACGTATCTATAATTTATGAAGTATTCATACTATATTTATATCAACCATATCCCCTCCCCCACCCCCCCCCCCCCCCCCCCCCCCCAAAAAAATCTTATATGGTTTTGGTGCACTTTTATATTATTTTTACGGACTAACCTATTAATCTAGTGTCCAGTGCCAGTTTCTGTTTTTTTGCATGTCTTTGGTTTCGTAGAAGATCAATATCTAGGAAGGTCCAATTGCGCTAAAAATTTACGGCATTTTTATAGAAAAGAAGAGACCCAAGAAGCTTTTGAAGGCAGCCGGAAGGTGCCCGAGGGGCCCACAAGCCCAGGGGCCGCCCCCTAGGGGCGCAAAAATCAGGCTTGTGGGACCCTCGAGACTTCGTTTGACGGGAATCCAATGCTGAAAAATCATATATATTGATAAACTCTCAAAAAGTAACATAGAACTTCTCTTCTGCCGCTGCAAGTCTCAGTTCCGAAAGCGGTCTCATCTGGAGCCCTTTTCCAGCACCCTACCGGAGGGGGAGGCCTCTTCATCGTCCTTGTTGCCTCCATGGTGATGTGTGAGTAGTTCATCATCGGGACTGAAGATTTGTACTAGTAGCTATGTGTTTGATCTCTTCCTCTTATGTTCTTGATTTGACACGATCTTGATGTATCATGAGCTTTGTTAATAAAGTTGTATCACATGATGTTCACCTCCCTCTCTTATTTTTGTGGTCAATTGAGTCTTGCTCTTGGAGGTTTATTTATGTTGGATTGAATATTTTGGATTTGAGATCACTTGATGCATGTCTAATACGTGGATACACGTGGTGACATGAGGTAATCTAGGTGACAAAAGAGTTGAACGATACATATTATATGGTATTGTCGTAGTACGATCTCTAGAACTATTCATGACACTTCGAGGGTTATTCAATAGATTGGTTGGAAAACACAACTTTGAGGTGGTTTACTACCTACGAGATTTCATCCTACTATGTCCAATAGGGATAGAGACTTTGGAGTAATCCTTTGTTGCATTTTGAGAGATCATCGTGTGATTCAATTATGTTAATGATGTTAAGAGATTGCACTAGTGAAAGTATGAACCATGAGCCTTGTTTCTAAGCATTGAGACACCGTTTTCACACACCTTTGTTACTTGCTACCAACGTGCGTGCTAGGTCCTGCAGTAGGTCGTGGTTCGAGAAGCCCCGCTTCAACATGTCATACGTGAACACCAATGTCCTTTTCGCCTACCCCTCTGAAGGTGACTCCACCGTCGGTTGATGTTGAGGATGCTGCCCCGCTACGCCCATGGGGATGGATGTGTGGACAAACGGACGGGTGAAACTATTTTTGATTCGGTTTTCTGTAGTAACAAAACCCAGACAATAACCCAAAGAAAAAAACTTGCGCAGGCTGATTTGGTTCGCTTTATGCAGTAAAGAAAAATCAGATGAAAAAACAAAAAGAACGTCTACGTGGCATGCCTAAATATGGCACAAAATCAATCAATGGGGATATAAATTGATGATTTTCTTAAATTCGGTAAAATTTGTCAAAAGGGTAAATCATTTTTTGGGCAAATCATGGGGGTAAAAAATATAATTAACTCATTTTATAAAGAATCTTGTGTGGCTAATTTAGTATCTACTCCCTCCATCCGCGAATAAGTGAACTTCTAGGTTTTGTCCTAAGTCAACGCTTTAAAATTTTGACCAACTTTATAGGAAAAATAGCAGCATTTATGAAACTAAATTAGTATCACTAGATCCGTTTTGAAATGTACTTTCATAATATACTGATTTTATGCCATGTATATTACTACTCTTTTCTATAAAGTTGGTCAAATTTTTAAAAGCTTAACTTATGACAAACGGTAGAAGTACACTTATTCTCAGACGGGGGGGAGTAGATGCTAATATTTTTTTCTCTAGGGTTAGTTAAAATTGAACAAGTTTGACGGAGGAAGCACAAAACTACCCATACTCGATGAGAAACAAGGCCACACGTCTTGACATACGATCTAGTCATCTTGCTCAAGTCTATGCTAATCCTTATGCGAGGTACATTTCAGAGGAAAATGTCTATGCTAATCCCTTTGCAGATCCACTTGAAACTTTCTCGACGAATAAAGGAATGGACAACATAATTTTCGAATGTATTCTGAGTCTCTGACGATTCAGATCTTGAAGAAAACAACCCGTAGGTTGACAAGTGGATAGCACTATTTCGAGGTGAAACGCAAGAAATTAAGATCACAATTTTAGAGGATCAAAGGATAAACTTGAAAGCTATTGCCAATGCAGACTGCATTGAACTGATATGTCTCCATCCTATGGTTGGCCATCTTTATAGGTGTGCCTCTCCAGCCACAACCCATCGACATTTATGACCTGGATCAAGGTTTGTGGTTGCCATGATGCCATTGCTCACGTCCACGATGAGCTTGGCTGGACTTGAGCCGCGGGTTAATTCACAACGGTGCATCATCATCTATCTAATCATAATCGCTTGTGGCCTAGCTTAAAATGGAAATGCACATCAAGGAATCATAGTTGTGGCCCGCTTATGAAATGGATTTTGTGGTCCTGGCCACTGATGGTAAAAAGCTTCAAGCCAGAAATTGAATTATTTGCTCCTTTCTTTTTTCTTGTCTCTTTCTCGTCTTTTCTGGATGCTGCTCTTTTCCCCCCGTTTTGCTGCTGGCCGAAAGAGGCATGTTGTCTTCAAGCCTTGTATGCAGAAAACATATACTCCTTTTTTGGGTTGAACTAGTATATTCATGAACCCTCGATGCGCGTGCGGTGATGTTAAAGAAAAAAAACACATGTACAGATTTTTGTACCGTCGTATCGTATCGGTGAATTGAACAAGGTCATCTCCAATGGGCGACCTCAAACAGACATCCGTTTTGTTCGGATTCTGTCCGTTTGGGTCGGGCAGGGGCATCGGCTAGCCATTTCTACATTTGCGCAGGGTGTGCGTCCTGCCGACAGGCGCATTTCGTTCGGCCGCCCAAATTTTTTGCAAAGAAATGAAAACCGAAATTTAGGCACCACAATCATAGTTCATGCATCGGCCATAGTTTATGCTGGCCCGAGCGCCAGCGGCCGGCATATATGCCTGCCGACAAAATGATCAACCCCGATAATTTCACGCCATCAACAAAGCCAGCGGCCATCGCAGAAAAAATAGCCATAGTTCATGTCTTGCGGCCCCATCGTTCATGCCAGCACACAAGCCAGCATACAAAATGACACCGTTGTTGGCCATAGATCAATCATCTTGCTCGGGCATCTCCTTTTGCTTCTTCTCGAACCAACCTTTTCTTTTCGGGAACATCTTGCTCAAGTCCATGGTCATGAAAACTAGCGCCACCTCTTTTGCTTTGGTGGCCTCGATCTTGAGCTTCTTCATTTGGATGGCCTTCTCAATCTCGAGCTTCCTTCTTTTGACACCCTCGTCCATCTCCAGCTTCTTCGTTTGTAGCTCTATGTAGACCTTCATTTGCTCTTCTTTTTTTGCCGCTTCCTCTCGTTCCTTGTTTTCTTTTGTGTCATCATGCCTTGCAAAGTTTGTTGCAAGGCGAAAGATGCCACATCATGCTTCTCGTCCACCTTTGAGTCGGTCTTGCTCGAGGGCCTCTTCAATCCATCTTCTTGCTCAACGACGTCCGACGGCCCTCCATGCTTCTTTAGAGCGGCATATTGATCTTTAAACTTGGGGCAATCTTTGATGAGCACCCAACAATGGGAGAGGGTGAATGGCTTGTCCGTATGTTGGGCCTTGAAGGCTTCCAAAGCTTGGAATGCCTACACAATCAAAGTGAAGGCCACAATGTAACATCGAAGGACACAAAATGCAACAACATTAACATGGCATAGGAACAAAGATAAGAAGTTCATACCAAGTCGCCCACGCCTAGGCCACTCACGGGACAGGCTTCAACGCTCTCAAGCGCGGCACATAACTTGTCGCATTCTTGTTGGATAACCCCCCCCCCCCCCTCTTTTGGATTGAGTTGATGTCACGGCTGCTTGCAAACTTGTAGGCCGGAAACTTCCTATGTTCATGAAAGGGCGCATGAACTCTGCCACAAAAAACGACACCTTTTTGCTCGGCGTCGGTCTTGGGTTCTTTCCCTATTTCCTTCTGACTCTCACAAGTCAAATTTGTCCTCATCTTTGGTGTATGATCCCCTGCGAATGCTTTGCATCCTCTTTTGTGCATTGGCTTCTTTGGGTGAGCTCATTAATAAACCATGGCTCCTCCTCAATGTCCTTCTTCGTCTTTGCAATAGATGTCTTCATGCCATGAGTTGCCATGGTCGCCGGCCTCTTCTTCTTTGTGGCCACCAAAGCGTTCGGCACCATGTTGGCTGGCCGCGACCGTCTTGGCTTTGCGTCTCGTCAGGATCAAAGCCTTGGCCATGGCCCTCGGGGTGGAAGGCTTCGCCACGACCCTCGTAGATGACGGCCATGGGGGCAGGCGTGGCCGACGCGACGACAATACCGCCCGATGACGTGAAGAAGCGGGTCGCAACATGCTCGTGCGCCGGATGAAGGTCGCCTATTTGCGGTGTTGTGGAGGAGCTCGACAACTGGTGCTTCGAGCGAACGACTGACGAGCATGTGCTCGCCACGGCCATGGCGGCGGCATAAAGAATGGCCGGCACGGGTCGGCTAAACCCTAGCATGAGGAGGGTGTGCTTCGTCGTACATGCGTGGCCTTGGCGACGAGGGCCTCATTGTCCTTAAGGGTGGCCTGGGCCGGAGCTTTCCTCTCCGCAGCAGCCACCCTCCGGCCTTTCCTCTTGGGCGACTCTCGGGTGAGCTGTTCGAGCTCCGCCGGCGAGAGCTCCTCCTTCGGTTTCTTTTTCTTTTTCGTCACGGGACATCTGGTGGTAGCGGCCTGGATGGAGGCGGCGGGCTGCTGCGGGGGCGGTGGCCATGGAGGGCGCGCGAGTGTTTTTAGGGAAATGGGAACGTTTGTGCCCCTGACAGGCGGGTCAGGAAAGGTCAAGGACGCGCGTCCCGCCCATCCATGTTCTGTCTATTTCAATGCAAACACGGACCAAATTTGAGCCGAAAATGGATCACGGATGGACAGAAAATGGACGCCTGTCCATTTACGCCGACACGTTGGACCCCATTTTCTGTCCGTTTCAAGCCAAACGAACGCCGCCGGACGAAATAGGGTTGTCCGTTGGAGTTGGCCTAAAGTATGGCCAGCCCCAGATGGAACGTGCGGCGGGCCACCTACGGCAAGTGGTAGTGTGGCGTGGGAGTGTTCCAGTTCCCCTGCAGCTGGCCGTGCAATACGCACTGAAGTTCCCAGCTGGAGCGTGCATGCGCTCCCCTTGATCGAAGCCAGATGCATGAGCCGCTGGGCTATGATCTGGCCAGGAAAACAAACCGGCCACTGCAAGTGAGCGCTACTAGCTTGTACGTCTGTACTAGCACTAGTTTAAAGCCGTCGAGTTTGGTCCGGTAAATGGGAGCCACCGTGAACGTCCACCGGCTCAGAGGCCGCTCTATACTTAAGTAAGAAACCGTGAACGTCCATGGGTTCGCTTAAGTAAGAAACAACCAGAATTTTTCTTTAGAATTTATTAGAAAAAGGACGCCCGGTGACAGTTCCTGACAAGCAGTAAAAACAACTCCGCACCTCGACGTCAGCGGCACGAGCGTGTTGTTGCGCCGCGGCGAGCAGTAGCCACCTGCTCGCACTGTCCGAGCAGGCTCGCTTTCCGGGCATTGACGCCGACCCCTCCTCCACGTGCGCACCGCGCGCTCGCCGACGAGCGAACTTCGCCTCACACACACGGAATTCGGGGCCCACGGCCTCCGCCCCCCCCCCCCCCCCCCCCCCCACATGTCAGCGGAGAGGGTGCGCTTTATACGAGAGGGCCTAGGAAGCTGGGACCTCCGCGGCCGGGTGTGGAGGTGAGGCCTTCCCCGAGTGCGCCTCGCCCTTCACGTCCGGTCATGCGAGCCGCAACCGGGGCCCAGGCGTCAGCTGCTCTTGTACCGTACGTGCGCAGTAGAGTAATGGCGAAGTTTGCGCTGCGCTGCGCTGCTTCGCGGTTGCAGCCTCCACTGGACAGCACAGTCCAGTGCTACTACTAGATCGGGGCAGTTCGACGCCGGTACACTGTGTACGTTTGCTGCGTAGCGCCGGTCCGCGCACAACCGTATGGTAGGCATCGAGTCGATCCGATCTGACGCGGCCGGCCCCATGGTCTCGTGGGTCGATCATCACCTGCATGGCTAGTTCGCTCCCGGTTGTGCTGAGGACAATGGCCCTGTTTGGATCATGGGGTTAGAGCTAGTTTGGATTAGTTGAAGACTCAAATAACCTAAAGATATCTAAACAGGAACGGTTAGAATGGGTTAGTTTCATCTAACCCAACTATCCCGATAGAGAGGTGCTTATTTGGGTTAGAGTGGGTTAAAAAATAACTCTAACTCTAACTCTAACTGTGTTAGAGTATCAGTTAGAGTATCCAAACAGGGCCAATGAGCGCGCCTGTCAGTAAACGATGCATCTAGCCGCACTGAAACCAGCACAATACACGGACAGTGCCCGGACAACACAACAGAAATCGTTTTAGCAATCGGACACACCATTTGCAAAATCCTCAATCCTTGTTATTACATGCACGTGAAACCGGGCAACGCTAGGCGCCGGCGCACCGGTCGAAAGTTTCGGCCGGTTCCGCCCCAGCCGTTTGATGAGAGCCGCTTGGCCAATGGATCTGGGCAAAAAAGAAAAATGATTCGCTCACGTCTTCTTCTTCCTCGGGCTAGATCTGCAACTCCCGCTCAGGATCCTCGTCGCCGCGCCTGCAGTCCCCTCCGGTGGCCGTCCTCGTCGCCGGCCGTCCTTGTGGTCGGTCCCCGCCCTCGCCGGCCGTCCTCGTGGTCAGTCCCCACCCTCGCCGTCCGCTCTCGCCATTGAATATGGATGTAGTCAAAAACTACCCCAATCCATGCAACAGCTGCGCCTGCGGTTGCAGCTCCACCGGCGACGGTTATAGCTCTCCTCCGGTTGTAGCTCCATCGCCGCCCCTCGCCGCTCGCTGCACGGAATTGCGTCGGTGACGACCACCAGTCAGTCAACGCCATTGAATGGATGTAGCAAAAAACTTCACCGGTAGTAGCAAAAATAAACTACGGATGCAGCAGAAATCAAACACCGTCACCGTCTTCGCGAAGTCGCAACTCTTCCTTACATGGATGTAGCAAAAACCTTCAGCGGTAGTATCAAAAATCTACCACGGTTGTAGCAAAAATTAGGGTTGTAGCAAAACTTCACCAGTCAGTCAACGCCATTGAATGGTTGAAGCTTTTCAAAATTAGGGTTGAAGCTTTTCATGTCAACGGTTGTAGCTTTTTGTTTGTGTACTCGCGGGTTGAAACTTTCTATGAAGCAGGTTGAAGCTTTTCATAATGCGGGATGAAGCTTTTCAATTCAGCAGTTGAAATTTCCCAATTCAGTGGATGCAACTTTTTTGTGCTTCGGGTGCCCCGGCGACCATCTTCTCCGTATTTTCAGTTGAAACTTTCCTGATGCCAGTTGTAGCTTTCCATGCCACCGGTTGCAGCTTATGTTATGGTAGTGCGCCGGCAACCAACATCGCCATCTGTCTTTCGAAACTTTTGATGTTGCCGGTTGAAGCTATCTTGGCCACCGGTTGTAGCATTATGCGCTGCTGGATGCAGCTTCTCTTGTGCGCAGTCATGGGACGACGGCGCGGCCATGGCGAAGAGCTCAGCCATGGCAACGAGCACGGCCATGGAATGGCAGCGTCACCCCTCGGGGCGCACGAACAGCACCGGAGGCAGGAGCTGCAGGCCCGCCTGGATCCATGGAGTTCGCTGCCTGGACAGTCGCGGAGAAGAAGGAGTAGATGCAGCGTTGGGAAGAGGATAAGAATACACGTGTTGGCTTCCTGATGGCTAGCGCCAGCGTGGCGAAGGGACCGGCCCGAGCGTTCCGCCGGCGCACCGCGCGCAAACGTTTCCCTAATCTAAAGCGGAGTCAGTCCACCTCCGTCATGCCCATATCCGACGGTTGGCTGCATTCGCCCAAATGTTTGTCTAGTCGCCGGCGAGGTAGAGTAGGACATGTGACACGCACCTGCTCATGGTACTTGAGGCGCTGCCATCTCTCATGCCTCACTCTTGCTTGTCAGAGGCCATGCCCTGCACGTGGTCGGTGGATGTAAGATTGATGATGGATCCGTCGTGGTCGGAGCCCCAACACGGTTGCGGTGGCAAGGGTTTGTCAGGCACCATACGCGACACCAGAGAGTGTGACTCTGCCTCACCGACATCCGTCGTGGCCTTCCGCGCATGCTGCCTTACACGGCGGGCACATCGCATAATGTTTGCGTACGAAGTGTAGTGGCCCGAATCCGCACTTCAACGGAGGGTGCTGCGCATTTGCCACGATGTTCGGACACCAGACGGACCACACCGCCATCAGCGAGGTAACCAAACCTACCCTGGGGTCGGATCCATGCGCCATTTGGCGGATGCAATGGATTCCCGCCGGATGGAGTCTGAGCGCTGCCGTCGGGTGGACTCCTCCCGAGAGCAGCGGAGCGCAAGGCGGACGACCATCTCCTCCTCGGGGCCACATGGGACGAGCTTCGAGTGAATGGATCGGGAGGCGTAGGACTTGAATCCGCTGCCCGCCATATTAAAGAAGGTAGGAAATGGACAGAGTTTGTGGGCGGAGGAGAGTGGACTGAAGGGGAGTGAAATGGAGTGAATGCAGCTAGGGTTTTCTCCGGAGTGCCGATAGTGGTCAATTTATGTGGAGTCGGGTAGGCCACAGTGGGCCGGATCCGATATGTTGGACGGGTCTGGGCGTTTCTATATTCATCCTAGATATGGATCGAGTATAGAGAGTGCCGGTCAGTCCGACCGTTTGGATTATATATGAAAAGTCCGATTGGATGGCAGAACACTAACTGAACAACCCGACTGAACATTTGAGTTGGATATGGGTCCGGTTGTAGATGCTTAAAAAGTAGATGCGACGTTGTTTAGTATTCACGGTCGATATGAAAAAACCATTTTTTTCTCATGGGATGGAGATCGTGCACCGTGCGGGTTTTCCTGTTGCTGGTGCGGGACTAGGACCTTCATTTTCTGTTCCAGTTTCGATCATCCTACTTGTTGTTTTATGTCTGTTAAGGGCAACTCCGACGCCGACCCTTAAACAGTCTGCATATGTTCGCCGGATCACGCGGTCATCATTCAATGCGGATCTGTATCAGCCCATCGAGTAGTTCGGCCGCACTTTTCTCCGCAAAGTGGAAGCAAAGTTAAGGGGGTTTTACGGGAGTTCGAACAGCAGCCACATAGGACTTCGACACCACTAGCGCACTAAATCCTCCCTTCCGGTCCCATTTTCTTTCAATCCATCATTTCTCCTCCTTGCTTTGCATCCTCACCCTTCTCCTTCGTCGTCGCCCTTGTACCTCTCCGGCTGGCACACACGCATTGCCAGACCTCCGCCCCTCGACATCATACATGACGGACACCACACCCGGTAGGTGTTCGGTCCACTGAGCTTACTCGAATGCTATGTAATTTTTTTAGACTATGAAGGATGGTGGGGTACTCGGCCATGAAGTATGAGATGTTGTGCGATGCATGGTTGGTCCTATCTGCGGATTTCGTAGGCAGGAGCAGAGGGGGGCTCTTCTGGCAGCGTGTGCATGATTAGTTTCACGCGCGAAAGCACATTTCTCCCTACGACATGCACATCATCCATGGTCGCAATGTGAGGTCATTATCATATCGATGATATGCCATCCAGACCACCGTCACCAAGTTTAGTGACACGTTTGATATGCTGGAGGTAAGGTGGCTATTGTGTGCGGCGGTCGAGGAGACTGTAAGTTTTGCTTCTTCTTGCTCAATTTGTTGATTGATTCACTCATTCATTCAATGTTGCTCTACACATTGTGTAACCCATAACCGCTGTTGTGATGTACCATAGGATAGAGGGATGGACATCTACGCGCATACATTGTTTGATGAAGCTGAAGGGGCAGAATGTGTGGGACGACATGATCCGTTCAAGAAAAACTCGTTGAACATCCGGTTAATCTCGTTAAATTTGAACTATTGTTGTACTAGACTTATTTGCATGCTATGTATAGATGATTTGTGCTATTTCCTATCGGAACTTTGATGAAATCCGCCGTGTTTTCATGAATTTCGTCTGGATAGTTGAAGCCCGGCTTGAAATGTATGCGGGTAGTGTTGGATGGCCACCTCCCGCATTCGTGTCCGTGGACTGGTCCCCCTGTCCACGGACGAATGTCGGAGAAAATTTGCGGGTCACCGTTGGAGATGCCCTAATACCGCTCTCTCTTTTTCCGAGAAAAATACAACTCTCTCTCTCTAAACAAATATAAGATGTCTTAAACTCCCTTTGTTCAAAATTAGTTGTCGCTCAAATGGATGTATTTAGCACTAATTTTATTGGGTCGATGGAATATATGTTTACAGAGGGAGTATTTGTTTTCAAGCCCCAGCTTTACATGCTACAGTGCAAGTTAAACTAAGAGAGTCATCGTCTCTGCGTTTGCCATTGGTATGGAGTGAAAGTGCATTGTCACTCAGTTACAATTTTTGTCTTGATTATAATAGGGTTAGCGAGATCTAATGTCGGTTGTCAAGTTTATCCCAGAACATTGATATCTCTTATTTGTGTATGGACTCCGGTGGCCCCTTATTTAAGAGGGGCAAGAGAAGGTGTTCTTCAATGGCTCGAAAAAAAAATTCGGTTGATTTTGAGTCATAGAGTAAACCGTACTATTAAGAGGGGTTGTTGAGACTAGGGAGTTGGGGAACTCAAGCCATTTCCATATACACTGCCTCCCAAATTATTCTTTCATTTTGGCACGGACTTCTAAAAGAAAAGTGACCTCACTCAAATGTCTGGGCGCCCGGGCTTCTTGGACCCCTCGGTGCATGGAGTGGTGGCCAACTCTTGGGTTAGTCCAGCTGCCCGGGGTCTTGGACCCCTAGAAGCCTGGTGATCCCTGGTGCTTAGTGCGTCTTGTGTTTGGGGTGCCTGGGCCATTTGGCCCCGAGTGCCCGCACATACCAGCACTGTCTATGCTTGGTCCGGGTGCCCGGGGTCCTGGACCCCCACTAACCTGGTGCTCCCTGGTTCTTAGCACCTGTTGTGTCTGGCCCGGGGCATTTGGCCACAGGGTGTGATACGTCTCCAACATATCTATAATTTATGAAGTATTCATGCTATTTTATTATCATTCTTGGATATTTTACAATCATTTTATAGCAACTTTATATCATTTTTTGGGACTTACTTATTGACCCAGTGCCCAGTGTCAGTTGCTGTTTTTTGCTTGTTTTTTACATCGTAGGAAATCAATTCAAACGGAGTCCAAACACCGCAAAACTTTTTTTTTGAATTTTTATGGACCAGAAGACATCCATTGGGCTAGAGCAGCACCTGGGGGGTGCCCCGAGGGGGGCACCACCCACCAGGGCACGCCTGGGGCCCAGGCGCGCCCAGGTGGGTTGTGCCCACCTCGGTGGCCTCCCGCACCCCCTCTTTGCCCTATAAATTCCCAAATATTTCAAAACCCTCGGGGGTAACCCTAGATCAGAAGTTTTGCTGCCGCAAGCCTCTATAACCACAGAAAACCAATCTAGACCCCGTTCCGGCACTCTGCCAGAGGGGGGAATCATCACCGGTGGCGATCTTCATCATCCCGGTGGCCACCATGATGAGGAGGGTGTAGTCCACCCTCGGGGCTTAGGGTTTGTACCAGTAGCTATGTGTTTAATCTCTCTCTCTCTCCCTCTCTCTCTCTCGTGTTCTTGAGATGTCACGATCTTGATGTATCGCGGGCTTTGTTAATATAGTCGGATCATATGGTGTTTCCCCCTCTCTATCTTGTTGTGATGAATTGAGTTTTTCCCTTTGAGATTTCGTTGTTATCGGATTGAATACTTTTATGGATTTGAGAGCACTTGATATATGTCTAGCATATGAATACTCGTGGTGACAATGGGGTATCATATTGATTCACTTGATATGTGTTTTGGCACTCAACTCGCGGATTCCTGAGGTGACATTGGGGTAATCTACGCATAGGGGTTGATGCACGTTCTTGTCTTTGTTTCTCTGATAGAAATCCTGGGGCACTCTTTGAGGTTCTTTGTGTTGGATTGAGTATTATGAATCTGAAATTATTTGGTGTTATTTTAGTACGAACTCTTGGATAGATCGATCGGAAAGAATAGCTTCGAGGTGGTTTCGTACCCTATAAATGATTTCTTCGTATGTTCTCCGCTAGATAGGAACTTTGGAGTGATTCTTCATTGCACTTTGATGGGTCGTTATATGATCCAATTATATTAGCATTGCTGAGGGATTGCACTTGCGAAGGTACAGACCCTAGGCCTCATTTTAAGCATTGCAATACCGTTTTTGTGCCCGTTTACTATATGCTACCTTGCTGTTTTTATTTATTCAGATTATAAAAATATATTTCTACCATCAATATTACACTTTTATCACCATCTCTTCGCCGAATTAGTGCACCTATACAATTTGCCATTGTATTGGGTGTGTTGGGGACACAAGAGATTTCTTGTATCTGATTGCAGGGTTGTTTGGCAGAGACCATCTTCATCATATGCCTCCCATGGATTGATAAACCTTAGGTCATCCACTTGAGGGAAAATTGCTACGGTCCTACAAAACTCTGCGCTAGGAGGCCCAACACATGTCTACAAGAATAAAGTTGTGTAGTAGACATTAAGCTCTTTTTTTGCACCGTTGTCGCGGAGGATAGGTAAGCGACACTCACATCCCGTCAACGAAGCTCTTTTCTGGCGCCGTTGCCGGGGAGGTGAGTGCTTGAAGGTATATCTTTAAATCTTGCAATTGAATCTTTTAGTTTTTGTTTTATCACTAGTTTGGTTTATAAAATAAAACTACAAAAATGGAATTGAGGTTGCACCATATTGTTCATCTTTATAATGTCTTTCGTGAAAATGATGGAAATGCAAATTGCACTCAGTTGATAGAAGAAGAATTCAATAGAATGTTTGGTATAAATGATGAGCATGATTGCAATGTTGTTAGTATGAATTCTTTGAATATCCATGATGCTAATGATATGCAAAGCCATAGGCTTGGGGATGCTATGTTTGATGGAGATGATATTTTTAGTCCCCCAAGATTTGATGTACAAATTTGTTATAATGATTTAATGCCTCCTATTTATGATGATTATAATGATGAAAGTGGATTTGGAGAGGTCATGACTTAATTTAGTGATGAATCCACCATTTTGGACGAGGCTTCAATTGACTATGATAACAAAGTTGTTATCTATGATGATTATGGTGATGACATGTATGCTATAAAGAATAATGATAACCATGAAACTTGTCATCATGATTTTAATTTTCTCTCTCATGATATTTATTTTGTTGAGTTTGCTCCCACTATTATTGATGAGAAGAAATTTGCTTATGTGGAGAGTAATAAGTTTTCTATGCTTTTGTGTCATGAAAAGAATGCTTTATGTGATAGCTATATTGTTGAATTCATTCATGATGCTACTGAAAATTGCTATGAGGTAGGAACATATGCTTCTAAATATCTCAATAATACCAAATTTCCTCTCTATGTGTTGAAAATCTTGAAGTTTTGCTTGTTTTGCCTTCATATGCTAGTTGATTCTTGTTCCCATAAATTTTTTGCTCACAAAATCCCTATGCATAAGAAGTGGGTTAGACTTAAATGTGCTTGTCATGTGATTCATGATGCTCCCGTTATGTTTCAATTTTTATCTTTTATGTGAGCATCATTGAAACCATCATGCCTAGCTAAAAATGCATTAAAGAAAAGTGCTTGTTGGGAGACAACCCAAGACTTTTACCTACTGTTTTTTGTGTGCTCACATGATTGAGCTACTGCAATAATCATTTTTTATTGCTTTTGTTTCAATAAAGTGCCAAGTAAGACCTTTGGGATGGCTTACGGTGATAGTTGATTTGATCTTGCTGAAAAACAGAAACTTCTGCGCTCAGGAAAACAATTCTTATTTTTAACAGAAGCATGATAAAATGATGATTCTTTTTGTAGAAGCTTAATAGAAAAATTTCCCAGGTTTTTCTATTTTCAGGATTTTTGGAGTAGCAGAAATATGGTTAGACTACAGATTACTACAGACTGTTCTGTTTTTGAAAGATTCTGTTTTAAATGCATAGTTTGCTTGTTTTCTAGTTTCTATGGCTTATATTGCTCAGTATAAATTGTGCAAATGATATGCTACAGTATGCATTGTTTGAAAACAATTATGAATCTTGTCTTCGAAAGTACCAAAGTGAAATGGTTTGCTCTTTATCATACTAACCTATCTCACAAAGTTCCGTTAAGTTTTGTGTGATTGAAGTTTTCAAGTTTTGGGTGAGATGTCGATATGAGGAGAATAAGGAGTGACAAGACCCTAATATTGGGGATGCCCAAGGCACCCCAAGGTAATATTCAAGGAATATACAAGCAACTAAGCTTGGGGATGCCCCGGAAGGCACCCCCTCTTTCGTCTCCAACATTATCGGTAACCTCACTTGGAGCTATGTTTTCATTCGTCACATGATATGTGTTTTTCTTGGAGCGTAATCTTATTTTGTTAGGATTTTCTTGATGTTATTTAGAATAATATTTTGCATCTTTTATTTCAATAAAAGTGGCAATGATAGCCTTTACTATGCTTATTTTGTAAGCCTACATGTTGCCATTTGAAAACAGAAAGTATACCGCTGTTGCAAAAATTCCCTAGAAAAGTCATAATATGTAGGAACAACGTATGTTGTTATGCGGTTTGACCGACAAAGATCTTCGTAGAATATGTAGGAGCCAATATGAGCATCCAGGTTCCGCTATTAGTTATTGACTGGAGATGTGTCTCGGTCATGTCTACATAGTTCTCGAACCTGTAGGGTCCGCACGCTTAAAGTTCGAT